>NC_136943.1:8271526-8388961 GCF_949987615.1 Pollachius pollachius
CCTCAATGTTATCCTTCTAATGAGTGTGGCTCACATATTCATTAGGTACTGTGCTCCCCTTATCTTCATTAGCTCCCCATGGTGAATAGCCGGTCTTACTGTTTCAGGGTGGATAGAGGATGGTGTGGGGGGGGGAGGCAGCACACTGAACTCTGGGGGAGGTGGCGTGGGGGGGGGGGGGGGGGGGGGGGGAACATATCAAACATTATATCTAACTTCACAGGGACCAATACAGAGATACAGAGTTTCATCTTCTTGTCGGGTCTACTGACTGAAAGGGTTTTGTCTCGTCAACAATTGCTTTCACCCAGGGACAAAAATAAGTCGATGGCAAGAAGTGGTGTCAGTTTCCATTTTGATGGAATGCTAGTCTGGTAGCCTGGATCCCCTTTTGATTGCTTTGTGGAACATTGTATGTGGTTAAAGTCTCTATCGAGTGGGGCCCAATATACCCATCTGCCTTGTCGGGCAAAGGGATCTGATATGACGAATGATGAACAAGGATCTTCATGTTGTTTTGTACAATATCAAGTATCAAATATGCATGTTTCAATCTCTTTCATAAACACAACACAACACAACGCCAGGAAAAACAAAGATATTCTTGTTTCACTTTCACTGATCATGCTGAAAATTCCCAATGAGGCAACATGCTGTACTTAAAATATGAGTCCTTCCTGAATGTCTTCGTTTGGCGGGGGTTGATTTCGGTTACAGGCAAATTTAAACCGGGCCGGTTTTGATGCAAAGGAAGGAAGCGACCTCTTAGTCTGCATAATGGTGAAAAAATCTTGTTTGAGAACTTATAATAATAACTCACAAACTCCAGTGTCTTGGATGCACGAGAATCATCAGTCTGCAATTCACTTACCGGCGAAAGGGGCCAGAATGAGAAGGTATTTCTGATTCTTACACATTGTACCCCTAATTGACGAAAGTGAAGCATCATCAATTCTGCATCATGCAGCCTCCATCTCCAGTTTATTTGTGAATACTTTATGGTCCCATGAACTCATGAGCTTAAAAACCCTTACCTGGTGGCAGTGTTTCCCCTATATGCATTCAGCAGCTGCGGTGCACCGCTGCGGTCAGTGCCACTGCAAAAAGAAATTAAGCCAATATATCTGGCTTCATGTAGCTACATGTTTTAATAAATCAGGTAAAAAATCTGCATTCATTTATGTTTTCCAAGGCGTATGATAAATATCAAAGAAATAGCTGAAAACGAACACATGAACTTTTCTGCCAAGTCCAAGGCACATTTGCACAATGATCTTGTCTCAGCAGATACCTTGACTCTGTTGGTTGTTATGTCATATTTGGAAGCTCAATCTGTACATTTTTCCCCAAAAAATCTCACCAGAAGTAACCATTTAAAGGGTTATTTTCAAAACATTGTTCCGGGGGGTGGGCATGCCCCGGGACAATCCTAGCGTTGCTAGGGTAGCAACTCACAGCACCACTGCTACAAAATAATCCAGGGGAAATACTGCTGGTGGTGTTCATTAAATTATTAAAAGCTAAAAGTATTTAAAGGTGCACTTCCCTGTACACAATAACATGATTATTAAACAACAAAGAAGCACTTTTATGAAAAGCGCTGTTGTGTTTTGTTGGTTGAAATAATCCCCCAGTAAATCTCTCTCTGTAGGCCTCTCTCCCAGAGGTGGGTGGAACTCGTTGATTATGTCAACACCAAATGAGATAAACATGAAGCATGCAAAGCCGGAATGTATTTTCATTTAATTTCTTCTCATGCCTAACTTGTTTACGAGGTGATTATTTCTCTCTCTCTCTCTCTCTCTCTCTCTCTCTCTCTCTCTCTCTCTCTAGCCATTATTGCAACTATATTGCAATAACCATCGTTTTTTTCCCTCTCTCCTTCACTCTCTCTCTATATTTCTATCGCTCCATCAGTCCTTCATGCATATACATACACACAAACACACACACACACACACACACACACACACACACACACACACACACACACACACACACATATAAGGGCACATACACATAGACACAGGGTAGAGGAACCTAGTGGATTATGAATGAATTTGATCACTGGCAAACCCAACACATGCAGGTTGATGCCATAGCAGTTATTTTCATTACATTCCTTCTATTCCCATGAGGGTGCACACACCCCCTCAAACACACACAAACACGGACACTAAAACAAGCGCATACACACACACAGACTCAAGCAAACACACACACACACAAACACATACACACAAAAGAACGCACACCCACACACACCAACACACGCACACACACAAATACAAAAGCGTGTGCACACACACATACATTCCAACACAATCATACTAATACATTGTTATGATACTATTTCGGAGGTCAATACATTTCCCATGTGCACTGCTGTGGTTGGTAATTGCCACACACACACACACACACACACACACACACTTAACGCACACACCCTTCAAACTTCCAATATAATGGGAATTTTTGTTGGATCAGCAAGTTCCCGCTGACCAATGCATTCATCAGTATGGCTGAGCAATAGTATGCCCCAGCAATAGGGGTGTGTGGTGTGTAACGTATTATACAATTACCCCAGTCCTGCTGCAAACTTACAGTCAGCAAGGGCTTATGAGCACAATTACTGACAGCGATAAACGGACGTTAGTCATGCACAGCAGCATGGGAGGAGTTAGGGTTGTGCTGACTTCACCAAGGTGGAAGAGCTCTTCGGAGCAGGTATATTATTCCAACGGTTGAGTAGTAAAAATCTTTTCTGAAATATGCTTCAAATACCTTGAAGCATTTGCACTGCCTGTGTGAGTGTCAGTCAAATGAGCGAGGCTACTGGAAAATCATGCATTCATTTATGAGTATCTATAAGTCTGGTGACAACAGGTGTTTTCACCACAGCATGTAGATATTTAGCTGCCACTAATGGGCCAAGAGGCTGGAGTGAAGAGGTGTTTTACTGCCAAGCGAGTCCTTTTTTCACTTTGGCTTCCCTCCGCCAGGGATGCTTTCTCTGCTCCGTGTATGTCTGGCTTAATGTCTCTCTCTCTCTCTCTCTCTCTCTCTCTCTCTCTCTCTCTCTCTCTCCCTCTCTCCCCTCTCTCTCTCTCTCTCTCTCTCTCTCTCTCTCTCTCTCTCTCTCTCTCTCTCTCTCTCTCTCTCTATATATATATATATATATATATATCTATTAGGATGCAGGGAAAAGTGGAAAATTATAGCCCATGGATGTAGCATGCTTGGATATTACCAGCGCCCCCCCCCCCCCCCCCCCCCCACACACACACACACACATACGCACGCACACGCACAGACACACACACACACACACCTTCCTGCACACATCCAAAGTTGAAGAATGTTCATATGCAGCTAAGATTCCCACTCCCACTCGATCACCCAGCCGGGGTGATACGATGGCACCGGCCCCTCTCCCCATCCAGACCCCCTCTCCCCCCCTCCAGACCCCCTCTCCCCCCTCCAGACCCCCTCTCCCCCCCTCCAGACCCCCTCTCCCCACCTCCAGAGCCCCTCTCCCCCCTCCAGACCCCCTCTCCCCCCCTCCAGACCCCCTCTCCCCCCCTCCAGACCCCCTCTCCCCACCTCCAGAGCCCCTCTCCCCCCCTCCAGACCCCCTCTCCCCCCCTCCAGAGCCCCTCTCCCCCCTCCAGAGCCCCTCTCCCCCCCCTCCAGAGCCCCTCTCCCCCCCTCCAGAGCCCCTCTCCCCCCCTCCAGACCCCCTCTCCCCCCTCCAGACCCCCTCTCCCCCATCCTCCAGACCCCCTCTCCCCCCCTCCAGAGCCCCTCTCCCCCCCTCCAGACCCCCTCTCCCCCATCCTCCAGACCCCCTCTCCCCCCTCCAGACCCCCTCTCCCCCCCTCCAGAGCCCCTCTCCCCCCCTCCAGACCCCCTCTCCCCCCTCCAGACCCCCTCTCCCCCCCTCCAGACCCCCTCTCCCCCCCTTCCAGAGCCCCTCTCCCCCCCTCCAGACCCCCTCTCCCCCCCTCCAGACCCCCTCTCCCCCATCCTCCAGAGCCCCTCTCCCCCCTCCAGACCCCCTCTCCCCCCCTCCAGACCCCCTCTCCCCCCCTCCAGAGCCCCTCTCCCCCCCTCCAGACCCCCTCTCCCCCCCTCCAGAGCCCCTCTCCCCCCTCCAGAGCCCCTCTCCCCCCCTCCTGCAGCCTGGTTGATCAGACGCCAGCACAGCCCCCAGTCTACAAAATTATAATTCTGAAAGACCCACAAGCTTCTCCACGGGTTACCAGCCATGCTCTTTGATTGCCATTCAACATGTATTTCAAGAACTGATTTTCATTGTCCCTGCAGAGTCAAAACCAAATTGTCAAATATCGCCATCTAAAGAGACAGGAGAGATGAATAAATGTCAGATTTATGAATGAAGGATGCATGACTCAATAAATACATGAATACATACATGAACAAACAACTGAACGAATGCATGAATGAGGGCATGAATCAATGTATGAATGAACGCATGAATGAACAGGTGAATTAAATAAATGAATGAATATATGAATGATTTCATAAATGCCCACATGAATGGGCACAAGAATGAATGAATAAATGCATGATAAATATATGAATAAATTCATGAAAAGGAACAGAAATTAATGTAAAGTGGCACGAGACAATGGAAATTGTAAGCGAGGCAAAGGAGGGGATTAATCCACAATCATTCAGGGTTTAATTTGATGTATTGCATCACAGCAGAGCATGGAAGAACCATCCCCCTGTAATTACTTAAGCCTTGTTGAAGACTGGTTTAGGGTTACATTTATTCTTAATGGGAACATTAAACTGTCCGGTGATAAAATAATCCTCAACTGGACCAATTAATAGAGGGAGCCACATTGTAACTCTGGTAGGGCCTCAGCCATGGCTCCATTTTGTCTGCATGGTTAAGTGAAAGAAATATCCCATTGTATCACATGAGCTGTGATTGTCGACGTTAACAAAGACATAGGCCTAAACCCACTGCTGGTGAGTTAGGAGATAATGTAGCTATGCAGTTATGTTTAGAGGAGTTTGACGACTGCAGGGTTCGCTTCTCCGGCAAGAATCTGCCACGGACACACACACAGATGAAACAAAAAGCGTGTTAGACAAAGACAAAAACACTTCAATAGAAGAGGACAACCCCCTGCAAACTTCAATTACGCAGACAGTTGCAAGGCAAAATGACACAGGTGTTCTGCCTCTCATAGATAACTCACCACTCAAAAGAAGAGTAATGGAAAGCATTTGAATTTAATGTAATTTAATATAATTGAATGTAATAGTTGTCACACAATCCTTGTGTGAAGCTTGGTCTTTCTCTTGCTTGCTTTTTCTATCTAAAAGCCGCTGGGCATATTTCTAATTAAAGTTACAAGCGTCTCAGATGTTACCGTGTTCCTCAATACTGCATCACAAGCGTAAATGATGTGGTTTCACATGTCATTTGATACAAGCAAAGGCAATTTAGGAACTCACTTGGTTGTTGAATATCATCACCTCCTCCTGATAACTCAAGGGCACTTTTCATAATTGTTAATGTATTATGCTTTTTAACTTTCAAGCAAAGCATGCAAATGGTGGCAAGCGTTCATGACAGGAAGCTACTTGCTGTGATGATACGGCTTAAATATGCGGTCCAATATGATTTATTGAGAGCTAGTTGTCTCATTTGTCTTGTTTTACTGGGAATTCTGCAAAAGAAAATGTAACAATATAAAATTATGAAACAGCATGTGAATTTGGTGTTTTCACCTCATTCACATTCATTTCACAACACGTTTCCTTAAATACCCCTCTTAATAAAAAACATTAATTCAATTTATTTTTTAAATGATTGAAAGCTCCAGTGTTCGAAATGACCTTCATCCGTGTGTCCACATACTAACTCATCTCTCTGTGTCTCAACCACTCTCTCCCCCCTCTCTCTCTCTCATTCGCTTGTCTCTCTCCCCACCCTTACGTGACTTTCGCCCTTACTCTCTTTCGCTACACAGCATTCACTTGAAAGGAAATCTTAAATAAGTGTAGATATAAAAGTACCAGAGTTTTCAGCCTTCCAACGACCTTGAACAGGAAGGAAATGGGTAAACAAAAAAGGCATTCACTCAAGAGTGAATGTGAGAGATTTCACATTCACTTTGCTTGTACTAGCTGTGTTGACTTCACTGTTGTACTGTTTGTCATAAGCAAATTGTTAGAAGACTGGGTGCTTTGTTTGCATTTTATATTACTCTCAGTGTCTGAATTACAAGACTAGTCATTTGAGGGTTATTGAATGGGAATTGTGTCGGTCAAATAATATTTGACCGACACAATTGACCGATCTGTCAAATATTATTTGACAGATCGGTCAGTCTTTTTTATTTCTTCAAAATTATTTCCATAGGGACATTACAGAAGCAACGTGTGTAGAATAACAGGCAGGTGACACTGCTATGAGTTCTACTTTAAAAGCCCTCATGTAAGTTGACAATGCGTATAAGATTCTCCAGAGACTCTGGAGAGAACCACTACACACGGGCCATCCATCTTTGAACCATGGCCATAGCCAGCTATTAGCTCCAAAGGTTCTCAACTCAGAGGTGTTATCGTTTTTATTTATTAAAACAAACCTGTGTCTCCATGGGACTGGTGGCTGGTGCGAAAATTTACACCAATCTTGATAAAATGAATCTCACACATGTCTCACCTATTTCTAAAACCTCCCGCATTTCTTCAACCAGGCTACGGCCTTGAATGGAACAACTGTTTATGCAGATGGCTCAGCCTGAGAAAGTCCATTCAAAAAGCCAGAAATGTTTCGGCCAATGACCTGCAGACTAAAAGAAAGAAATAGAGTGTTTTATATCTCTTGTAGTAATGGAGAATTAATGGAGTAATTTCCCTCACATTAATTGTTTCCAGGGATTAATTGCTTAGGCTTACGTTTCCTCTCATGCCTTTTTTTTTTCTTTTGGCTTAAATATTCACAATAATGCATGCAAACTGCCTTACCCTGTTAATCTCTTATAACAGTTGGCAACTGAAAATGATGCCGTTATTGTTGACTGCTATTGTTAAATGTCAAAGTAGCTGGAACAGGAACTCGTGGTTTCATACCAGCAGGCTGTCATGCAGTACTCAACAGCGGAGCAATGAATCACACTCACACACCCACACACATGCATGCCCGCACTCACCCTCACGTGCACGTTTGCATGGACACACTAAAAAGAGCTGCGGTTAAACACCCCCACACACATTCACACATACGCACATAAACAATCATATACGACAGAGGCTAGGTTTTGTTTTGGTTGTCAAGCAAAACACCAGAACGCCAGAACAAAACAATAACTACAAAGGCCCCCCCCCCCCCCCCCCTTAGTTGTCACTCAAAGAACGGAAGTTGGTTGGAAATAAGTGCATTTTCCAGGAACGTCCTCCTCCCTAGGTAACGCCACATGCTGATGGCAGAGCAGTACCTCCATTCTTCTCTCTTGCGACGGTCTGGGCCCTCCCTGCAGGGTGCCGCTTGGCTTCGCTTCAGCCGTTGTCAGCTATCAGGAAGTTAGCCAAACACTAGCTTAGCAGGTGACCAGGGATACCTGGAACATCATCTTTTGCTCTGGGGAAAAACAAGGACATTCCCAATCCGATCCCACCGACGGACCACCACTGTATACATTGAGCGTTGCTGGGCTGAAGCTTGCTGTGGGCAAACGTTAGATTAACGCTTGGTTATATGAGTAACCAGTGGCCAGTTAGCAGTGATAATGTCTGATCCCGGATCCCTACTATGCTATAGCAGAAATATAGGGAGAGGGGGAACACCGAGAAAGATGAAGGGGGTGGAGTTACGCCTTTCCTATTTCTTAAACGGGTGTTAACCAAAGAAATCTGTTTTGCGAGTAGACATGGCTCTCAAAAGTGGATTGTACTAAGGATATTTATACAGTGGCCAGTGTTCACTGTGTTGATTTGAAACTACAACAGAATGATTACCGTTCCCCCAGATTTCAGCTCATGCTGAGCGTTGTTCAAAATCTTTGTAGAAACACCTGAGAAATGCCAAGTGCCTACACCCCAGGGCGACTGTCAACGTGTTTGTGTTCACGGGGAGTGCACATGTGCAGTATAGGCCATCAAAGTACACACAATACACGACACACAGAGGGCGTTTTCCCCCCTTAGCAATGGTCAGAAGCCGAATAAATCAAAGATCCACTCTTCCTACTTATTCTGTGACATGCACAGAGAGAATGACTATGTGCTTGATGGAAATTAAACCGAGAACGTGTTATGAGATAGCCATGAGCAAGGCCCCCTGAGGGGCCATAGAAGAAGGAGCCTTTGTCGGGTGGAACAAAGCAAGAATGATGGATGGAAACAAACAGGAAAATTAGGCAGTATTAAAAGAGATTTTTTTTATATATATCTATGTATGATATAACCCCTATTGAAGTCAATGGATTACTGAGTACAGGCTCATATCTAAAAACGCCTGGACTAAATGAGCATTGCTGCCAACCATTTACATTTCCAAACATAACAAGGAGGCTTCCCAACCCTCGAGGATTGAAGGAGACTAGACAAGGAAAATAAACTAATATATTCCTGGAGATTTACAGGATTGGAACCGGGCCATGCCGATTACATGTCGTAAATATGAAACATGTTTAATATTATCTGGGCTGCTCCAGACAAGGTTCGATCTGAATCAGTTTTAATCTGCAGCACAACAGCACACACTACGCGATAAATACTACCAAGCTTCGTTCCCGGCCCGGTTCGCCCCCCCATTTTCGGGAGTGAAACCAAACCGTGAGCCTCAAACCAGATTCAGAAAAAGAAGAAAAGAAAAGACAATTATTATTCCAAATTTATATAATTGATTTGAAGTGTGCTATTAATAAGACAGAACGGGGCACATTCTGCCGAGTGTGTCCTTTCAGAGCTGGTCGTCTACAGAGCTGTCCAAGAAGCAGCTCCGGGTCTTCAGAAATCTCAGACATAATAGGATAATGAGGTAATACAAAGGAAAGTCAGTGAATCTTTAACAGCAATCTTTAAAATATAACCAATTATGCAAGACTGCTCTTGTTTTGACTTAAAATCAATTGAATCTTCCTGTATTAACCACAGAACACTTTTATGTTGTTTTTTCTCTTTCGCAGCAGGCTTATCCTCTCCCATTTCCTGCAAAGGGGATTGTGAAAATAATAGGATTCATGTTAGTTGTTACATACATCAAAGGCCATGTCTCCATGTTCAGACTGGACACTGGAAGAAAATCGACATCCATTCATTCAAACATCCTTATATCCACCTTCAGCAGCAAGCCAACAGCCCTGGGCATTTTACTTACACACTTAAACGCTATGGTTGCCGTGACACCCAGCAATGATGAAGGGATACAGCAGTATGCTCTTCATCAGTTCCATCAGGTCTTGCACTCCTATGAGCCAGGTGCGGCTGCTTATACCAGCCATCCATCACACACACCCCAAAGTGTTGTATTAGTCGATATAGTATGTAATATATAATAATAATATAATAATAATATGTAAGGGGTGAACATTCTACAAGTGCAAGTGCATAGATTTAATCCCACGGGCCAAAATGTTTGAGAGGGATTACAAGAATTCTACTTTTTAAAATCCATAATTCGTTGTAAGCTCCTCTGCAGTCCGGACATTACTTAATGTCTTTATTTTTTTAGCTTGTTTACCTACAACCTTAACTATTCACCTACAACAATACACCACTCAAACACATCGAAAAAACATAAACACATACACACACATATCCAACTTCTCGCAAACTGTCCAGACAACATGAGGCATCATGTGAAACACATAGGTTGACTCTTCAAGCTATTGATATTGTCCTCGTGGGTCACCCCCCTCTCCAAGGAGTCCTTGGCCCCTGTCGGGTTCAGATTCTGCCCAGGTGTGGACGGCAGCCCATTCGGCATCGGCACAGGCCTCTGGATCGATAGAAGCATTGCATGGCTGCCTCCTCTGGAGCTCCCAGCCAAAGCCAGAGCTTGACGCAGCACTATTCATAGTGCTCGTCAGTCTCAGACGGAGGCCCGTGGCCTGGTTAGACATGTGGGCAGATAAAAGGGAACAAGAGAGGGCTGCAGGCTGGCCGGCCGGCAGGCGCTGGCTGTTTTTTAACTTGGTGTTGGAGATGCAGTGTTTTCTCTTTCAACCCTCAGGTCAGGGCGTCCTCAAAGTCCAAGTAAAGCATTTATTTTGGAGATAAAAAAGTTTATGAGTGTTGTCTGACTGACTGAACTGAAACCTCATACACAAAACGGTTAATGTGCAATTTGTCTACAGAATGTGTGGTTTGGTTCATTTGTGCCCAAACATGCTGCACTTAATCATTTTTATTGGCTAATGAGTCAACACTTCTGTACACGTTTTATGGTCCCATAGGCCTTGGGGAACAGTAATGGGGGACGTACAGCATGATTAGCTGATAAATTAACTTCCCCTCCCTCCATTTAAATAAAAGTCTGCTTCCGCCGAGCCGAGTGCAACATAATCATCCCAAATTCTTTAATTCACTTGATTTGCCTTGGCTGACTGTGTGATTGGATAATTAACCTGTGGCAGCACTCACTGCATACAAGCGTCAACGGAATAGCATACATCCCAGTTGCTAGGCAGAGTTAAGTTTTTTATGAATTTTTGTTTTTTTACTTCACCTGATACACTTTCACGCATGGGCCTTGAAAAAGCAACTACACAGACACAGAAATATGCAAACTTATACACAACATTGTTAGATACTAGATCCTGATTGGTCAATATGTTTTCCATGGGTATGCATTCTTTTTCAATAGCAGAACACCACTGCCTTTAAACAGTTCTGAATCAATGCTTTACAAGAAGTCAAACATTAACAACCATGGGCAATATGACCATCGACCATCGATGTTCCCCTAACAACACAGAACCCATATATTCAAAGCCCCACGGAAGAATATTACGATTTCAGCTGATTAGGTCAATAAAGAAAAATGTCAGAGGAAAGTAATATCTAATCATTGTTGGTAACTGTGGTATAAGTGGAAAAAATCCCTTACGTAAACGAACACACACACAAACACACACACACACACACACACACACACACACACACACACACACACACAAACACACAAACAGCATGGTGCTCATGCACACACTCTAAGGTGAACTTGCCCACAAACCCTTAAACATAAACACATCAGCCTATCATTGCTATGCATGAATGGAGTTTCCAAAGTTCCTACCCAGACACGTAACACTTTTTTTTCAACTTCCTTTTCGCAAACTTAATTTAACAGCATGCGGAGGACATTCTAGTCCATTTCCTCTTTGGGTTAACTCGACAACTGACTAAAACATATTTACTCTACCACCCTACAATCTTGGTGTAAGCCCCAGATTTTACAAACAGCATCCATTCGTCTTTATCTTTACATTTTCATGTTCCTTATTTGCTAATTTGGTCGGAGGCTGGCTTTGTGAGCGACCTGTTACGCCATGGAAGATGTCTCGCTGGCAGTGCTGTCACTGCCGTCGTCACCCTTACCATCAGCAACAGAGAACGATTTTACTAGTATGAGCCAAAGCATCCGTCCCCCACGGAGCCAGGAACCTGAACACATGCTGAAACCTGGGTATGTATGGCTCGAGTTTCTTCATTATGGCACATGTCAAATATGTAAAGGTATACACATTGAAGTGTGAAAGGTTTAAATAAGTCTGCTGGGTGGGGTTTTTTTTGATGTCTTTCGAGACAGGCTGAATTTGGTTATCTATATTGGGTTTTTTATGAGGGTTGTGTTAAACTTTAAAAAAAATAGTAATATAATGATGCTGGAGGTCTCCAGCGAAGATGATGGCATGTTTGTTCACAACCTAATCACTCACACCATGTGGTAGGACTACATTTGATGAGGTATGTCTTAAAGCATGTACTATGGATCCAACAACCAGAATGTTGCCATACATGGTAAACATGTAGATTCATAGGTGTATATATGCCTACAACAAAATATACACAACCAAAACCTCTTTTGTTCTTTTCATATAGCATTAATCACATAAAATGATAAAAAATTAAAAACGATGAAAATCAATGAAAATATGTAACATGTAAGTTCATTCACACTGGTTGTAACACAGCAGTGAATACAGATCTAAATGCCATGGATGTGTTATGTGACAAGGAAGAAAACGGTGGGTTGTTTTTAGCCTTTGATGAACCATAAGGAGATATATTGTACCTCAGGGTGAAGAGGTGACCATATGGTGTTCCTCCAGAAGATGCTCATATGCTTGAAAGCATATGATTCATCTTTTTCATTTCTTTATCTGGGTCATGTCACTTATATACAATTTGAAACCTAGCAGGCAGCCTTCTTGATCGGTTAAAAGGAAAGATGCGATGCAAAAGTCCTACCGAGAGAGATAATGACGCAAGGGTTTGTGGGTTTGAAACGCCAGCCTGTATGCATCAAACGTTGCCATGTGTCATCAGCTCATAATAAGGTCATCGCCATTCTTACTTCAGCTTATTTCGTATCGGTTGAACCGCTTCCTCTATATCAGTCTCGCTTGATAAACAAAACTACTTCACTGCCTTTTTTCTGAACTTCTGAATTGCTTTAAGGGATTTATAGATTGTGCAAAGGGAATTCGTCTGGCTGATTGTCTTGTTAGCTACTCAAATTAATCTATAACCATGAGATAAGACTTTATCTGGAACTCATAATACAAATCCAGGGATAAGACAAGCAGGGGACAGACCTTTTTACTGCATAAACCCATGTTTTCAGTAAATAATATGCATTATATACATGTTAATCTAATTAGAAAAGTTCTAATCTGTTGTTTTACATGGCAGGACATAGATCTGCAGCGTGAGAGATGAAGTTTATGGGGGAGTTTTAGCCTTGAGGGGATACCAAGTCATTTTATACCCTCCTTAGTTTTTAGACACCAGCATACATGTATGTGTGTTTGTTTGTGTATGTGTGGGTGTGTGTGTCTGTGCGCGCGCGCGTGTGTGTGTGTGTGTGTGTGTGTGTGTGTGTGTTTGTGTGTGTGTGTGAATATTTGTATTTTCAATGCCCTCATAATGGTGCTTCGATGGTTTTTTGTTATTATTTTTCTTGAGCTTTCATCAAGAGATTGTTTGTAATCAGCATTATTTTTCCCATGCTGTAATGATCCAAAGGCAGTACAGCTATAAACTGCCATGCAAATGTATGAGTAGCTGGGAAGAAACTATTTGATGCGCCACAGCAGCAGATGTTGAAGTGTATGTGTGTGTGTGTGTGTGTGTGTGTGTGTGTGTGTGTGTGTGTGTGCGCGCGGGCTTGTTTATAATTGCTCCCAACGTATCGTATCTGAATCCCTCTAAGAGCTCTTCTCTGAGTGAGGGGGAGTTAAATGTTATTTTTGACAAGAACATATGTGTTCAATATTATTAATGACACTGGTCACCGCTCTGTGCCTGTGTGTGTGTGTGTGTGTGTGTGTGTGTGTGGGTGTGTGTGTGTGTGTGTGTGTGCGTGTGTGGGTGTGTGTGCGTGCGTGTGTGTGTGTGTGTGTGTGTGTGCGTGTGTGTGTGTGTGTGTGTGTGTTTGTGTGCATGCGTGTGCGTGTATGCGTGCGTGTTACAGGCTGAAGGAAGTGTGTGATGGAGAGGAGAGATTTGGGTCTGCTGAGGAGAACTTCTCCCATATCAGCGAGAGTATGTCGGTCACATCGGGCGACCAAGAGAAACTCCTCCTGCTCAACAAGAACATGGAGCTACGCAGAGTCAACCAGGAGGTACACATCATAAACAATGCTACACTCACACAGCCTTTCTCGCCCACCTTGACAAAGCGGCAGCCGTGACCACCTGTTTGCGATCCCGGCTGGAAGCTACCAACGTGTAGTTCCTCTAACGGCCTATAGGTGGCTCCCAGTGGTTGGATGCGACCTAAGTCCATATGTTTGACTGTCTTTGATCTTGACCCACAACATGTTTATCTTCATGGTTATATGCTCCATTGATGCAGAGAAGTAACAAAAATAATGTCATTTTCAGTGTAATAATTATAGTACTATTTTCAATGATATATTATGTAATATATTATAATAATTATAATATTATTACATTATGGAGAATATTATTGATTTTATTATAACACGACGGTTATTACATTTTTCTTCATAATGTATTCGAATTTTTGTACTTTTTTTCATCTTCAACAACATTATGCAGTGGAAGATTTACGTACCCTTTTATTTGTACACAACACCACAGATCAGAACACTAGTGCATTTTGAGGTCCGTGGTGCTGCTGCTGCTACTACTACTGATGATGATGATGACGGTAATGATAATTACGATAAGAACTATGGTGTACGTTTCAGCTGATGAAGCTGAACGAGGAGTGGGACAGGGTCTATCGCCACGCCACCGCGGACCTGCAGCAGAGGCTGGAGTCTCTGGTTCAGGAGACCGCCGCTGCTAAACAGCTGAACAAACGACTGCTGCTCAGAGTGGAGAACCAACAGGTTAGGACACACACACACTCTCTAGGCAGGGTTCTGGATTCAAAACCCATTGTGTGCAGTTGTAGAGCAACATTCATAACCCCTACCTGTTCCTGCCATGTCTCTAAAATTCCCAGTCAAACACACTGGATTAAAGGGCCTAATAAAGCAAGACATCTTTAAAGCATTAAAAGATAATTTATCAAATCTTACAATTTAACATATCATAGTCATGCAAAATGTATTGTCCCATGTTTAACAGGAATTAATTAAGCCTTTCAGTGAACATAGAGTAGTTTGTATGTTAATCACGGCCTCACGCTGAGCATACAGCAGCATATGTGTGATACATTGTCCCGTGTTTAACGTGAATTCATTGCGATTTGCAGAGTACGAGGGACTACTACGAGCAGAGCCTCCTGCAGGAGCTGAAGAAGAACCAGGACCTGCAGGACTACATCAGCCAGCTGGAGGGCAGAAGGGCCCAGAAGCACGCCAATTCCGCCCGCACCGCCCACACCGCTCGCAGAGACCGCACCGCCGACCAACAGGTGCTTATTTTCTCTGCTGAGCTCCTTCAGTGTGTGCGTGATTAAGTTTACCCACGACCTTCATCACCTTTCCAATCCGCCCCTTTGGTTTCTTTCCGTGTCTGTCCCACAGGGTCTCCATGATTTCGTCCACATCCCAGAGCCCACTGTATCCCCCTCCTCTGATATCCGAGCCATCCCCGCCCCCCAATCCTCCAGCTATGGCTCAGGGTCCCGACCTCAAGGCGGATTCCACCCCTCCTCCTCCTCCTCCTCCTCCTCCTCCTCTTCCTCTGCCTCTTGCTTCTCCCCGTTCAATCACCCAGAGGCAGGACCACCTGACATGGGGACGCAGTACCGGACAGACGGAGACCAGGATCTGAAGGAGCAGCTTCAGGCCCTGAGATGTCAGGTGGGTTGTTGCCGGTTCTCGAATCCCTAAATGTTTTGCTTTATTCTCTTTATTTTGATAGGAAGCTGCTGTTGTCATCGCTGCTGTTGCCAGGGGAAGATTTGTGGGCCGTGGGAGTTTAGGGCTTCTCGCGTTGTTTTGGTGGTCAATTGGCGCCACCCAGTGGTGATAATTAATGAATCACCGGAAATGGGAACGTGATGACGGTAGAATGAGAAACATGGCAAATATTTAATCAAAATAATATTGTGTCACCAGACGCAGATCTATGAAGCAGAGTTTCAGACAGAACATAAGGACCACAAAAACACACTGCAAGAAAACCGGAGGTTGAGGAGGAAACGAGAGGAAATGCGTCAACAGGTTGCGCTGTTGCAAGAGCAGGTTCGTTCTTTGATAGAAAATATTATAATATAATTGTATCAGTTCTGTTGGCCATGTGTCTTTCTCTACATTAAACGTTTTATTTGTGCCTCATTTTCTCAATTAACCCCAACATATTTGTCATGCACGCGGCAGCTTAAGGTGTATGAGGATGACTTCAGAAAAGAGCGGTCAGACAAGCAGGTACTGCAACGTCTGCTTGGGAAAAAGAATTCCCCCACCAAGGACGCCGTACTTGTTCATCGCTGCAATAACGAGCAAAAACCGCCAGGTGGCGACAAAGGAACGCACAATGGAGAGAGAGCTCAAGGACAAAACCATCCGCATTGTCCCAATCATTGTTACGTCGGTACTCTCTCGAATGAGACTTTAGATTACTGATCCTAAATTACCAAAATTACTAATCTAAAATAATATTGATCTCACATCCGTCTGAAAGGGGCGATTATATTTCGTTCGCTCACATTTGTGAAGACCAATCATAAATTGGCTATTAAAAGCGAACACTGGAAAATAGTCGTAAAGTGTCTTTAAAGGTTTCAAATCAACAGCCTCTGGACTAGTCACTTTATAAATATACTTTTAGATCTGCCACAAGCTCTGTGCCGTCTCCTCCAAGACATTCACCCATCCAATTGGAGGACTGGATCCGAGATTATAACCGGGGCCCTGACGAGCTCCGATGATTCAGATTCTAGAATGATATCATTTTAAGACATTAATCCAACTCTTACAATGTTACAATCATGTAAAGCGAGCTATTCAGTTTATCGTCAGCTTTCAACAGCCAGGACTCACACCAAAAGTTCTTCAGAAATTGCCTTTTCCAGTTTCTAATGTTCTTTACACACACATATATATATATATATATATATATATATATATATATATATTTTGACAATTTAAATGAATGATGCCATCATATTTATGTTATGCCATGAACATGTGTTTGTGTGTGTGTGTGTGTGATTGTGTGTGTGTGTTTGTGTGTGTCTAACAACTCATTCTCATACATAGACAGAGGCCTCGACCGAGTCAATGTGATATGTTGATGAGGTCCGGATGATGACATTTAAATAAAATGCTCATAAACAATCATACTGAGAGATGTGTCACTGAATAGCCTACTTATTTCTTCATGTGAATAGTAACTGGTGCATTGCCAGTGCACCTGACATCATGGGGATTTTCCCCCAAAACAATAATTCCAAAGTCCATCGACACCCTGAAACATTACCACAGGCACTCTTCATATTTGATCCTTCATTCTATCTAATAATACATCTTTTATTGTATCCCTTGGCACCTGCATAGCACCCACATAAAGGGAGCCTTCAGCCATGGATTCATCACCAGGCCTGTTTGACTGTGAAACAAAGGTTCCATGCGGTTCTGTCGGCCAGGAAGGAATGCTTTGTGCGGACATCATGATGGGAACTTACCTACCTGTCTTTAATGATCCTCTTGTTTAGTTGTTCTATTTCCCTGTAAAGTTCCACAATGAATAAACACTTTTAGGCTGAAAACAATAGTACAGCTTCCGCAACCTGTCCTGTGGTGAGGATGAGGCACACAACATACGATATTCCAGGTAGGGCACAGGGTGAGGTTCCTAAGGAGGCAATAAGGAAAGGCTGCACACTCAGATGACACACCTAATGTATGTCGTAACGTTTATCGGAACACGATGCGGATGCACTGCATTTCCGACGTGAAGTATCCAGTGACCGCCCACCCCTCTTAACGATATATAGGAGACCATGAATCAGGCCCAGGATCAAACCACCTGACACCTCTGAGGGAGAAAGCCTAAAGGACCACGGAGAGAAACACAGAGGTAGGGTGCTGTGTGTCATTGTAGGCTACCATTGGATGTTTAACCTCCTTTGGTTTTTCCTTTTCAATGTTTGCAAGTTATTTGGTAGTTGGTAATTGATTCTGAAAGAGGTAAGTCATTCAATAATTGGTAATAATAAGTGTACTAATGCTGCTGCTGCTAATAATAATAATAATAATAATAATAATAATAATAATAATATAGAACAAAAAGATTTTATTTTCAATTTATATTTTTTCACTCTCTCAAGTACTCTGTTCACACTTGACATTAGTACGCGTCTTGGGTGATCCGATCACAAGTGAACAGCTAGTGTGAAGAAGACGTATTGAGACGTGTTAGGTTCAGATCGATAAGACCACATTCGGAGGTGGTCTGGGCCGCATATGCCAATGTAGGCTATGTGGGCATATATGTATTCGTTTAATGTATTCTAAAATATCACACCTCAATTTTATTTTATGTTAGAAAGATAGGCTATTGTCAGCACTCGAGTTGACGGGGGAAGAGGGGGGATGGCATCCCCCTTTGGAATTAAAATGATCAAAATCATCCCCCTTCTGAAACAGCTATCCCCCCTTCCCATCCCCTGTTATGTTATCAATTAATGTGGAAATATTACCGCTATTTCATTATAGCGGTTTCCTTTTTCAATTCGGCGCACCGTTACTTTTCCCAGGGACAGATTTGACAGCGATACTGCATTCTCGGGCAGTATGCTATTGCGCAAGTTCGCAGGCACGCTAGCGGCGCGCCCGCGTACTTGCGCAATAGTGCCTTAACGAGCTCTCATTCCACACCGTACGAACCGACACTGGTAGCGCAAAGCTGTCTCTGCATCTCATCTTTCATTCCAACCCGTGAGCAACGCTAGTCTCCCTTCTCTGCCGAATGCATTTTTGAAAAAATAGAATAAGAATCAGTTTTTAAAATCCTTAAATGTGATGCATGCCTCCGAATCGTGTGATGCGTCCGATCAGCTGCATTTTTGTGGATAAAATATATAATAATAATAATAATAATAATAATAATAATAATAATAATAATAATAATAATAATTATCACACCGTTGGTCTCCCACCACATGCGCTGTCATCAGCACAAATGATCTGTCCCTATATGTTAAAATCCACCATCCCCCCTGGCTTTTTTACGACTCGACCACTGGCTATTGTACAATCAACAGATTTTCGGCTATCTGATGCGGGGAACCTAAGCCATGATCACCAGTATAGAGTCCCGTATGTGCAGTACTGATGATGACCTTCCCTGGGGACGGTCGGGCAGCAGAACTCCTCTTTACATAGAAATAATTTGGTCAAAAGTTCGACACAATAGGGGGAACATATAGACCTATGTACCCAACCATGCCCTAGCCCTATAGCCTACAATACAGGTTCAAATGACTTTCGATATGTGTCTATAGTCTCACAACATGCTTGATCATTTGCAATTTGTCAGCTTTCCCATAAAGCGTTTGTTTCAATTGCCCCATACAAAAAAAAAACCTGCATTGTTAAAATGTAAGCCTATTTTTTATGTTCTCAGGTTACATGACTGTAAATATTGTTTACTGTTAGCGACACAAGAGGACGCAAGAGCACACACAATAATTAATGTAATGAATGTTCATGTATTGTATTGTGACCTAATGGACTTCCCGTACATGGACATTTTTATGCGTGACGTTTTTTCTTTTTTAAGTCCGCGCTCAACCCAACTGGCAGATGGCCACATTTCATTGTTCCAAAAATAAATGTCCTATAATGAGAGAAGTCGTCAGCCTCCTTCCTACGCATCGTCAGCACAACACTCTGCTGATAAAACTCAACAGATTATGGGCCCAGGAGACGTTTGGAGGAGAAGATAGTCGACGAAAGCCAAGAAAGTTGCAACGGATCGCGTGCTGAGGAAGGCTGCTAACCTGAGGAGAGGGGCAAGCTAGCATGGCAGAGCAACGAAGGGCAAGTAGCAGCAGGCTACATCGACTGGTATTCGACGGCGACGAGGCAAAGTATGAAGTTTGGGAAACTAAATTGTTGGGACACTTTCGTTTATTAGGGCTGAAAAACACTGTGTTGAATGAGCCAGTAGAAGAAGCTGAAATAGCAGCAGATCCTGAGAAAAACGCGGACGCGTATGCAGAGCTGATCCTACTGCTAGATGACAAAAGTCTGTTTCTGGTAATGAGAGATGCGCAAGATGATGGCAGAAAAGCATTAAATATTCCGAAAGACTATTATGCAGGGAAGGGAAAGCCTCGTATAATTAGTTTATACACCACGCTGACCTCACTTCAAAAGTCCATCGGCGAAAGTGTAACAGACTATATCATTAGAGCAGAGACCGCCATAACTGCCCTGAGGAGCGCGGGAGAAACGCTGGGGGACAGTTTGCTGGTGGCTATGGCGCTGAAGGGATTGCCAGAGAGCTTCAAGCCATTCGCAATTCATGTGGCGCACACCTACGATAACATCACGTTTGCTGACTTCAAGACCAAATTGCGGAGTTTCGAGGAAACAGAGAACATCAGAGCAACCTTGTCGAACGATGACAGCGTGATGAAGACCCAGGGGAGAACCGGACGACGACCTCTCAGTAGCAGCGCACATGGACCGGGCAAAGACGACAGCGAGATGGTGTGCTTCAAGTGAGGGACCAAGGGGCACAGAGCGAGAGCGTGTCGACAGAAGACGTGGTGTAGTGTTTGCAAAAGTGACACACACAGGGACGCGACATGCAGACGAAAAGACAAAGACAGAGACCGAAGGGACGGCGTGAGCAAAGTGTCGGAGAATGCTGAGGTAAAGGAGGACTTCGCGTTCAAGATGGCGGACGGACGGTCCAGTGACCAGCGGCAGTCGGCGCGCACCATCCAGGAGAGGGGCCTGATGGTGGACACCGGGGCCACATCCCACGTCATCAACGACATCGCCTTGTTCACAAGTTTCGACAGCACCTTCAGGCCGGAGACTCACAGCGTCGAGTTGGCTGATGGTACCAGATGCAGCGGCGTCGCTCAGCGGAGAGGCACGGCAGTGGTTACCCTCATCGACAGCAGTGGACGGCGGTGCAATGCGAAACTGTTGGATGCTCTGTATGTGCCGTCGTACCCGCAGAACATTTTCTCGGTGAAGGCAGCAACCACGAATGGGTCCACAGTCGTCTTCAAAGAAGACAATGATGTCTTGATAACCAGATATGGTACCAGGTTTGACATTCATGAGTTTGGCAGGTTGTACTACCTGCACACTGAGATTGAGTCAACTGATGATAAGTGTAATGCAACCCACGACATCCAAGCATGGCATGAGATACTAGGCCACTGTAATTATGATGATGTGCTTAGGTTACATGATGTTGTTGATGGTATGCAGATCAAGGGAAAAATGAGTAAGCCTGACCAAGAGTGTGAGGTGTGTATTCAAGTGAAGTTTACACAAACTAGAAATAGGAACCCCGATGCCAGAGCAAAGGCTCCTTTAGAAATGATACACACAGACCTTGCAGGTCCAATAGCCACTGAGTCATTAGATGGGTACAAATATGCACAGTCTTTTACCGATGATTACTCAAATGCAGTATTTGTTTACTTTCTAAAGAAAAAGAGTGACGCAGTGCAGGCAACTGAAAAATTCCTTGCAGATGTATCCCCTTATGGGAAGGTGAAGTGTATGCGATCTGATAATGGAACTGAGTTCACAGATGGTGATTTCCAGGCGCTGCTGAGGAAAAGCAAAATTAGGCATGAGACGACAGCTCCGTACTCACCGCATCAAAATGGAACAGCAGAACGTGGGTGGCGTACTCTTTTCGAGATGGGCAGGTGCATGCTAATTGAAAGTGAGTTACCAAAACACCTTTGGCACTACGCAGTACAAACAGCAGCAACGGTACGCAACAGATGCTTGAACAAGCGCACAGGGCTGACTCCTTACGAGATGTTGACAAACAAAAAGCCCAATGTGTCCAGAATGCAACGATTCGGGTCTGTTTGCTACAATTATAAGCAGGAAAAGGGAAAGCTTGACTCCAGGTGTGATCAGGGGCTTTTTGTGGGGTACGATAAAAATAGCCCAGCGTATTTGGTGTATCACCCAAATACAAACAAAGTGCAAAAACACAGGCTGGTGAAATTTGTGAGCAAAACAGCTGCAGAAAAACAAACACAGACAGATGAGCCAGATCTAAATGATGACAGTGTGGAGCACAGAGTCAGGACTAGGGGGACGCAGGGGGTCAACAGGAGTGCAGAAAAGGCTCTAGAGCAAAATGAACCCGGTAAAAGTCCACATTGCGATAGTCCAAGGGCAGCAAATGAGTCTACTGAGCATAATGAAACTGGAAGTCTTACAAGCGTCGATCCTGAGAGTAGGCGGTATCCAACAAGAGAAAGGAGGGCACCAAATTACCTAGGTGACTTTGTGAGAGAAGACAGTGATAGTGACGGGATGCATGTCACAGTAGACTACTGCTGCAGAGCAGTTTGTGGCATTCCGCAAACTTATGGTGAAGCAATGCAGTCAGACAATTCAAAAGAATGGAGAAAAGCAATGAATGAGGAAATCCAGTCTCTAAATGAGAATAAAACCTTTACCCCGACAACACTACCCGTGGGCAAGAAACCAGTGGGGGGTAGGTGGGTTTACGCAATCAAGTCTGGTGTAGATGGGAATGACCAGTACAAGGCTTGATTTGTCGCCAAGGGCTACAGCCAGAAAATGGGGGTAGACTATGGGGAAACGTTTTCACCTACAGCAGACCTAACCAGTGTTAGAATTGTGCTACAGAAGGCAGTGCAGGAAAATTTACTGGTCCACCAAATGGACGTGAAAACCGCGTTCTTACACGCCCCCATCGACCACGAAATCTACATCAATCCACCAGAGGGCTATGAAGAAAAAGAGGGTGTAGTCTATAGGCTAGAGAAATCGCTTTATGGTCTCAAACAGTCTGGAAGAAACAGGAACAGGGTTTTACATGATTGCTTAACTGAAAATGGTTTCACACAAAACCAAGCTGACAACTGTGTTTATTCCCAAGAGTCTAAAGAAGGGAAAGTGATCATAATTGTGTGGGTCGATGACTTGATCATCGCTGCAAGCGATGAAGGAAAACTGAAAAAGGTGAAAGGGATGCTTGCAGAGCAATTCAAGATGAAAGATTTGGGGCAACTCAAACATTTTCTTGGTATTGATTTAGATTTTTCTGATGAATGCATTAAGATGTCACAAGAGAAGTACATTAACAAAATTCTACAGCGTTTCAACATGTCAGAATGCAGGGTGAGAGATACCCCTTGTGAGCAAAAGCTTGAATACAGTAATGATGCAGTTAAAATGACAGATATCAGGATGTACAGAGAGGCCGTGGGCAGTCTGATATACCTGACGACCTGCACTAGGCCTGATCTGAGTTTTGTGGTGAGCAGGCTGTCACAGTACCTAGCTGAGCCTACAGAGGAGCAATGGGTTACTGTGAAGCATGTCCTGCGATACCTTAAAGGTACAGCAGACAAAGGTTTAACCTTTAGGAGAAGCACTGAGAATCTTGGTATAAAAGCCTACAGTGATGCAGACTGGGCGGCTGATACCAGTGATCGCCGCAGTACCACAGGATACTGTGTTAGTCTTAGTGAAAACAGTGCACTTGTTTCATGGAAGGCAAAGAAGCAACTTACTGTTGCACTTTCCACATGCGAAGCAGAGTATATGGCACTTGCTTCTACTGTTCAGGAATGCCTTTACCTAGAACAATTACTGGAGAATATGGATAGTTACCAATACACACAAACGGTAATACACAAAGACAATCAGGGGACGATTGCTCTTGCCAGAAATCCTGTGAATAGAAAGCGTTGTAAACACATAGACATTAGGTATCACTTCATTAGGTCTACTGTGAATGAGGGTAAGGTGAATTTAATGTATTGTGCTACTGATGAAATGGTCGCTGATGTGATGACGAAGCCTGTCAGCAAGTTCAAACTGGGAAAGTTTGCAGGTCTTCTTTTTGGTGACTAATATGGCTAAGCCAAAGGTACACATTTCTTTAATCTTGTTTTGGTGTTTTTTGTGTTACCAACCTTAGTACAAGTGGGGGTGTTAAAATGTAAGCCTATTTTTTATGTTCTCAGGTTACATGACTGTAAATATTGTTTACTGTTAGCGACACAAGAGGACGCAAGAGCACACACAATAATTAATGTAATGAATGTTCATGTATTGTATTGTGACCTAATGGACTTCCCGTACATGGACATTTTTGTGCGTGACGTTTTTTTTTTTTTTAAGTCAACCCAACTGGCAGATGGCCACATTTCATTGTTCCAAAAATAAATGTCCTATAATGAGAGAAGTCGTCAGCCTCCTTCCTACGCATCGTCAGCACAACACTCTGCTGATAAAACTCAACATGCATGCGCGCTTTATAAGAAAAAGACTCCACTGGCACGTCCTCCCGGCCCTGCGTACAAAACAGATTCAATAAGCAAGTAACAGATTGTATTTAGCGGCAGTGAATGCTAACGGAGGGGGTCGCTGTTTCTTGTTGAATACAGGAGCAAGAACAGCAGAAGCAGAGATGAGTGCACAAAAGCTACAGGACGCCTACAACCAGCAGGGGTACATCTCAGGGCTGCCTGTGTTGAGCCCTGCGGAGCTGTCGGACGCCAGGCAGGCTTTCTCTGCCCTAGAGGAGGAGTTTGGTGAGTACGCTTACCACAAGAAGGACTGATGTAGGAGTTGGAGTGTGTATGTGTGTATGTGTGTGTGTGTGCGTGCGTGCATGCGTGCGTGTGTGTGTGTGTGTGCGTGCGTGTTTGTGCGTGTGTGTGTGTTTGCATGGCTGTCTTAACTGTGTGTGCAGCCAATTCATACATTACCTTACAAACGCCACAGAACCGACAACCAGAGCCTAACCGCTACTACCTCAGGTGATTCATGCACTAACACTGACGCAACCCGACGCCTTCCTTACCGCGCAGGTAAGGAGTACACCCAGTACAGCCTTCACAATGTCCACCTGCAGTACCAGTGGGTGATGGCTCTGGCCAAGAACCCCCGGCTACTGGAGGTCATCAAGTCCGTCGTAGGCCCCGATGCCCTACTGCTTGACTCCCGCTTCATCTGTAAATACCCGACATCCGGTGCCGGCGCTGCTACGGTGGATCGGGCTGATGGGACCGTCCCAGGAGACCAGCTCCCCTATGTGGCCTGGCATCAAGACATGAGGTACACTATACATCCAGGATGGGGTCTGGCTTCCACAAGGCACGGTGGGATCGTGGTTGGGTAACTGGGTTTTGGGTGTGTTTTGTGGGTACAGGTATTGGGGCATCGATGGAGGACCGGTGCTCTCTGTGTGGCTGGCCCTGGACGACTCACTGGAGGATAACGGAGCGCTGAAGGTTATACCAGGTAACACCGCTTTCAATTGGTCTCTTCTGACCCTCTTCTATCACTCGCCGTGTTTATTGGCCTTGTTCTGTCTTGGTTCTAATGTGCTAGATCTATAGGGCCCATTGGCACATCAAAACTCTATCTTCTTCTCGTTCCTTCATTCTTCTTCCTCTATCTTTCTTCTCGTGCCTTTGTTCTTTCATTCTGTCGTATCAATCTTTCATTCATTATTTTCATTCTTTCTTTTTTGGGTAAATATAATTTTTTTTTTCTTAAATATAAAATAATGTTTATACCAGTGCCACCTCGTTGCCCTTATAGGGAGCCACCGCAGCGGCATGCTACCACATGAGCTAGCTAAGCACCACGGCAACATGCTGTCGGTCAACCAGGAGATCCCTGAGGACCTGGTGGACAGCGGGAAGGCTGTCCTCTGTCCTCTGTTGGCCGGACAGATGTCTGTAAGTGATGAGAGTTTGTTGTTGTATGAGAGGCCTTGGCTGTATTTCATACTTTACCTTAGCCTGGCTATTGCCAAACCAAGCTCAATCGTAGATCACACGTTGGTCTGGGGAAGCTGCGGTCATTTTCTTCAGCTCAAGAGGTGTGATCATCGGGCCTAGTTCAACTGACTCTGTACCCAATTGGCTGCTTGTCGCCGCTTCCCTGTCGTCATTGTTTTAAACCAGCCAATAGCGCGCCAGGGGTGGGAGAAGCCAGCTTGGTGATTGGCTCCCGCTAAAACGTATCGGAAGCAGAAAGAAATGTTCTTGCTCTTCTCCAGACCCTTCTGCAAGGCAAATTCAAATCTCCGGCAGAATGGGCGGGGCTACCCAGTCTAACTTTACCTCTCTCTTATAAACACGGAGGAATTGCTCACATATACTCACGAAAGTCTGTTCATAACAATTATCACACATGCTACAAAGAATACTTAGAAGTAAGCTACATATTATACCATACAACGTGAAAGGATTTTCTGTGTACCTGAGAGCATTTCACATGTGTATGTGTGAGAGATAAACAATGAAATACGGCCCATCCGGCCTCTCATTTGTAATTGGTGCAGTCTCAAAATGAAGACATGATTTTCGGCCTGTATTATATATTCACGGTTCTGTGGCGACTTGTGTAGATCCATGACGGATTCCTGGTTCACGCCAGTGACCCCAACATGTCCCAGAGGAGGCGCTGTGGTCTGGTGATCCGTTACGTCCCACCCTGTGCCTACCCCATCAATGTGAGTACAGTGAGCCGTTCCACTGTGATGTCAATGATGAGGTCATGCTCATGCACATGGGTAATGCCGTCTGCTCGTCTTTGTGTCCATCATTGTGAGGGGCTGACTCTGTCTTTGACTCCGCCTCTGATAGGACCCTGACCGACCCAGGAAGTTCAACGCAGTGGTGTTGGCCTGTGGAACAGACCAGTTCAATCACTTCTCCAGCTGAATCCTTTTCCTTTTCTACCTGTAACTGAATATTTACACATATTTAAAACTCATACACTGTTATGGTATGACGTTTACGTCTATGAAACGACCACCTTAAATTGCATTTGCTGTGATGCGCATGCCCTGTAAACAATGATTTGATTTGTCTTAACCTATGTGGTGTATTCATCTACATTTATTTATCTATCGGTATTTATATTACTGTCAAATAAAAAGAAGTCATACCCAGGCCTGCAGTGTGCATTGTTTCCATATGAGCCCTAAGCAGGAGTAAACTGTATTGTTATTTTCCACTTTCATCCATAGATGAAAGTGTACAATAATTCCTCCTTATATACATGTCATTAATTAACAGGTTGGGGTCCGAACCAACCAGTCGAATCCTTTTCAGCTGGGATAACCTTGTTATTTTTGACCACACACCTGTTTGACAACACCTTGACAAACACCTGTTGGAGCACAAGAGGTGGCATGAGACAAAAACAATTATAAAGCGCGCTGTGCTTTTGTAAATCGCACACACGCTTTTATAAGCCATGTGTGGGTGTGGCATTAGAGGAAACGGGGGTAAGCGACAACGCCACCCTAGGAATTGCACCCAGGGAAATATCAATCAATGAACGGAAAACAAGAACTTAGCACACACGTTCGTTGGCTAACGGCACCAGAGACGAGGTTACGAAAATAGGTTGTCTTTATTGACTAAAACATGTACGTTCCACACAAACATTACAATTACGATGACACTGTACGTTGGGGAAAGAAAGAACGATCAGGGCTGAGGCTTACCGGCAAGGGGGGGGGGCAAGATACCAGGAACGCGGAGGGGAGAAACCAGCGACACCAACCAGTCACTCGTGTTCGCACATACTCACAACAAAAGCAAAACGCAGGTTCAACATGGCAAAATAAAAAGAGAATCCAAAAGGGCACACGTGACAGACACTCGGGAAGAAAGGGCACCACCACCTATGGGATCTAGTTGCCTCCCTGCCGTGGGCACTCAGCACCTGGAAACAAAAGGAGTAGAAGAAGTATATACACACGACCAAACTCACAACTTGTAAGTCACAAAAAAGAAAATCAATAAGAAATAAAAATAAAACCCAAATGCACCAAACAGGCCCCAAAAGATATTACACATGCGTGATAGCCCACTGGCTATCCGCAGCTATAAAAGGCCTCCTGCCAGTGGCTTAACAGAAACTGGACTCAAAACCAAATAAAGACAAAATCCTCCAAATTAAACCAAACACTTCCCCAGGACACACACGCACACGCACACACGCACACAGTCTACACGCACACAGACACACACTAATTGCGACACGGACAGGTGGAAACACACAAGGACAATACAAACGGATCAGGTTAAAAAGGAGTGGTTGTTAGCGTCTTCGCCGCTATCTTCAAGGCTAGCCCGGGACAGCTAAGGCAGCCTTGCAGGTAAGCGAACGGGTGGCAAAAACAGCAGTCGGCAATGACGCAATCGGCAGTACCTAGAAGGTATACAGGTCACCCTGTTAGTGCTAAACATAATTCTAAAAAAAACACCATAGCAATCTAACATAGGGGATACATACCAGGAAGTTGGCAACTCCCTACTCAAGTCAGCGAGCTCACGGAGCACCGCTGGATTTTAACGTTCGGTAGGGGATCGAGGATGTTACACGATCAATAATCCCGCACGCACCACCAACCAAGGCAGGGCACCAGCAGGCGACAGGCAGAAGCGCTGCAAAGCGACCAGTGCGAAAAAGTAATCCCACACGCACCACCAACCGAGGCAGGGCACCAGCAGGCGACAGGCAGAAGCGCTGCAAAGCAACCAGTACCCAAAAAGTAAATCACCATGCTACAAACAAATCAGAGTCAGAGCATCCATAACAGCGTGCGTACATACCGGCAGCCGGTTGACGGGAGGGGCGCAGCCGGAAGTAACGAGGAGACCAATTGTGGCACCTCCCGACACAAGGGCTACTCGTGAATAAATAAGGTGGAGACGCAAGCCATTGGCTGTGCCGGCCCCGATCATTAAGAAGGGCTCTGCCCCCTCCGTCTCACCACAATCTACCCCCACATTTTCAGTCGGCGTCCCGACGATAGACCGGTTGGCAGCCCCACCCTAACCCTCGTTTTGAAGGGTAGCACCAACTGGACCCGACACAGGATCATTGGGGCACACCCCCTTCTGGCCAGCTGTCTGAGGTAAATGGTGAATGTTAGAATGTTGGCCCGCCATGGCTCTACCTGTCCGGCGTAGAGCCACTCCGCCAATGCTTGGCTCCGGAACCACTGGCACCCTGACCTCTACCGGATCCAGAGTCTCTACCACCCAGACTACGGGTGTACCGTCAGTATGAACCACTCTGCTAGTACTAGGTGAAGTGTCTAGACTAGGGGAGGGGCTGGCTGGGATACTGGTGTTTACCGTAGTAGGCCTAGGTCCAGCCGATGGTGTTGGGGGGTCAGCAGGCACCACCTGGGGGCCCGGACAGGCAAGGGCAACAACCGGCGTCTCTACTGGATGTAGCAGTGACTCCGGGGGCAAGAACGCCAGATCAACATCCATGTCGTCCTCCATCACGACAACAGTCTCAGCGACTGGCGGACTTGTGTAAGGCGGGCCTACCGGTGCATCCCTCACTACCCGGGCTTTAAGAAGGCCACGATGTACCTGTCGGACTTTGCTCCGATCAGTCACTGGAGCAATTGTGTACACGGCCCCGTTGCCTGGGGGGGCTTTGATAACCTCATATACCACTGGGCTCCACAGGTCCTGAATTTTGTGGCAGCCCCTCATACTGAGGTTACGGAGATAGACCAACTCACCCTCCCCCAGTGGTAGATCTTTAACCTGGCGGTCATTGGCCCCTTTCCGTTTATCGGCTGCAGCTCGGATCCGGCCTTCAGCCCCCTGAAAGGCGACTTGCAGCCTTGCTTGGTGTTCGTCAATCCAATCATGCACCGTCCCTGCTACAGGGTCAGGTACTGTTCCCAGCAAAAAGTCAAGCGGCAGGCGTGGCTCCTGGCCGAACAACAGAAAATAAGGGGACTCGCCGGTTGCTGAATGCGGGGTGGTATTATAACAGAAGAGCAGCTGTGGGAGGCACGCAACCCAATCTCTTTTTCGAGATGCTGGCAGAGTACGGAGAAGGTTATGTAAGGTACGGTTAAACCGCTCACACTGGCCATTACCAGCAGGATGGTAGGGCGTGGTGCGTGATTTCTCAACACCATAGAGCTGGCAAAGTTGTTGGATAAGAGTTGCCTCAAAACAACGACCTTGGTCGGAATGGATGCGAGCAGGGACACCAAACTTGTAAAACCACTCGTGGACAAGCACTCTTGCCACGGTGGAGGCACGCTGGTCCTGGGTTGGAATGGCTAGCGAATATTTGCTGAACACGTCAGTCATGACTAGAACATTTTCCACACCCGACCGAGACGGTTCCAGTGACGTGAAATCCACAGCAAGTACCTCATTTGGCCGTGAGGCCAACAGATGCCCCATGAAGCTACGTGCTGGGGGTTTAGTGTCTTTTGCAGTTTGACATCGCTCGCACTCAAGGCACCAACGAGCCACATCGGAGGACATGCCCGGCCAATAGCACCGTTTACGGGCCAAGTCCAAGGTGCGCTCCACCCCCTGGTGGCCATGCTCCTGATGCAGCTGAGTCAAAACATCAGACTTCAAACTAGCAGGAAGTAACAGTTGGAAATATTCCTCTGCTCCGTCTGAACGAAACACCCTACGGTACATAGCACCTTCCCTTTCCACTAGTCGGTCCCACTGGCGTAAGAGAACCAATGCCGACTTGGACATTCGCTGTCGCTCAGTAGGCCCAGGTTTAACACCTTGCCTCCAGTGTGGCACAACTTCCTGGAAGACGGGATCTTGTTCCTGACTAGAGCGCAATTGGGAGATGTTGTTCTCCGGTAATGCCGTGACCACCGCTTGAACCACCTGCGTTACTGGCTGTGCCTGCTCAACTTGCTGTAAGGAAGTTGGAAGGGTCGTGCCCAGGGCCAGATCCGCCAACACAGGAGGGTCCGAGGGGTTCTGCCTCGATAGAGCGTCCGCATTGCGGTTCTGTCTGCCGGAGCGATATTTGATCTCGTAGTTGAATGGGGCCATCTGGGCAACCCAGCGCTGCTCTAATGCTCCTAGTTTTGCCGTGGACAGGTGACTTAAGGGATTGTTGTCCGTAAAGATGATACAACGTTGCCCCAACAGATACTCCCTAAACTTTTCGGTGAGGGCCCACTTGAGCGCAACAAACTCCAACTTCATGGAACTGTAGTTGGACATGTTGCGCTCAGTGGGCCTAAGACTACGGCTGGCATAAGCTATAGGGCGCACCTTCCCTCCCTGTTCCTGAGATAGAACGGCCCCTAAGCCGTTGTAACTCGCATCCACTTCTAGGATGAAGGGCAGGCTGAAATCAGCATAGGCAAGGACAGGAGCCGTGGTCAGCCTTCCCTTTAGGGCATCAAAGCTTTGCTGGCACTCCTCAGACCAAAGGGAATGCAAACTTTGGCTTGGACCTCGCTTTGATTTAGTGCCACCCAGCACCGCCACCAGTTTATGGAGGGGGGCCGCCACCTTGGCAAACCCCTCCACAAACCGGCGGTAGTAGCTGGCGAACCCCAGGAAAGAACGCACCTCCGAGACGGTGCTAGGGCAACGCCAACTAGCCACTGCCTCAATCTTTTTAGGGTCCGTCGCCACCCCCTGACTCGAAATGATGTGACCGAGGTAGCCAACCTCCTGTTTGAAAAATGCACATTTGCTCAACTTGGCCTTAAGGCCCTCATGCTGTAAACGCCCCAAAACAAGTTCTAACCGTTCCAGGTGTTGGGAGACGGAGGTAGAGAAGACCACAATGTCATCCAAGTACAACAACAAGGTTTGACATTGCTGGTCCCCAAAAATCCTTTCCATCAACCGTTGAAAGGTCGCTGGTGCGTTACACAAGCCGAAGGGCATTCTCTGCCATTCGAAAAGGCCGAAAGGTGTACAGAAGGCCGTCTTTGCACGATCACCCACCGCGACAGGGACCTGGTGATACCCGCTGGCTAGATCCATAGTGGAGAACCAGCGGGCTCCTGTTAGTGCATCGAGGGACTCCTCGATGCGAGGAAGAGGGAAGGCGTCTTTGCGTGTCTTTGCATTTAGTTGGCGGTAGTCAACGCACATGCGGAGACTACCGTCCTTCTTTCGGGCCAACACTATAGGGGACGCATACGGGCTACAACTGTCAGTGATAACCTGTGCCTCCATCAATTGGTTGATATGAGCCTTAGCCATCTCATATTCCGATGGTGGGATACGCCTGTATCGTTGTCGAACTGGCGCATCATCGACTAGTGGAATCTGATGAGAGAGGAGGTTAGTACAACCCAAGTCCCCATCATGGGAGGCAAAGATTCCGCTGAACCGCTGTAGTAAGTTCCGGACCTGTTTCTGATCTGAAGCCGCCAAGACAGAGAGGTCAATTTCCTCAATCTGGGATGATACTGATGGTGTAACCATCTGGGAGGTAACAGTGGCCGTCACAGTGTTGACCTCAGTGACACTTGCGGGCAAACTCACCACTTGCACACAACTCAAACTACCCAAATCAGCGCGAGGATACAGTAACACATCTTCCGTGCCCACATTCACTATCGGTATGTAGCTAGTACTACGGCTCACCCGGATCAGGGATGGAGAGGCCAACAAGCCCGCAGGGAGTCCTCTGTCCGTGGGTTCAAACAACACCGAGGTGTCGGAAAACTGTGCTGAACATGTAGCAGCTACCATAACCATAGTGCCACCCGGGATACGATGGGCTCGGCCTCCACGGACTTTGACCCTCCCTGGCCTTATGGGGTGAGTTTCCGCAAAATGACACCGCTGTAGGGCCTCAACAACAGCACTATGAGCCTGGGAGACAGAGGGCAGCCGGAAGAGGGCAGGACCATGTTGCCCAAAAAGCTCATAATAGCATTTGTTCAAAATGTTCATGCCGAGCACACCAGGTGCCTGGAGGCCAACCCCCCCAGGTGGGTCTTTCACAACCAGAACACCACACTGCGCTATGGACTTTCCACAAAGCTCAACATCCAGTTCTAAGTAGCCAACATATGGTATGGTCAGCCCATTGGCTGCCCGGAGTTGTAGCCATTGACAGGAGCGCAGACGGTCAGGGCCCCAGGGCTCAAAGTGGTTCAAAAAGAAGGTCTCGGTGACGGTAGACACCATTGACCCGGTGTCTATTAGGCATGGTACAGGGACCCCACCCATGAGTACATCTAAATGGGGACATGACGAGATTAAACTAGATCCGACGGACATGTTACTCGAGCCAGGCAACCCCCCACCAGAACTGTGGCTCCGCAGTTCGGTGGGTGCTAGTTTCCCGCCGACGGACGAGGGAAAAACTGTCCATCGTTCCTAGGGTGGCCTGCCGAGAAGGTCTGGGCACGAGGGGGGACCCTTGGCCCGTCACAATCCTGGGCAAAATGGCCAGGCTGTTGGCACCGCCTGCATATAATGGGGTTACCACGAGGCCTTTGATGAGGGCGCTGTAACATGTCAACACTCTGGGACAGTTTATTAAGCTGCTCTTGTTGACGTCTCAACATGTCCTTTAGCTCTGATAATTCAGACCCCTCTGTAGCGCTGCTAGAAACGGGCTTATGGCCTCCATGCACTGCATACTGGACACCATGTATGGATGGAACAGATTGACTGCGACCCCTCGCGCCACCCGGCATACCCTCGTACTCCCACCGGATAGCCCCTGCTCTGAGCTCCAGCATGGTGATTGTTGGCTGGCACCTTATAAGCTGCTTAAGTTCCCTCCGCAAAGCACCATCGATAACATGCTCAGAGAATTGATCGCGCAACAAAACCTCAGCATTCACCAAACCATCGGGTGCACGATGCTTGACTCTGTCCATAAGACTCATCAAAGCCGAAGAGAACTCCAACAAGGTTTCACCGTCCTGCTGCTTTCTCGAAAAGAAAGCCTCTTGCAGGGCAACATACGACTGAGAGCACCCGTACAATTCCCGGAGAATACTTTTGATCTTTTTGGGATCATTTTTATCGGTGCTCGGGCGATATTTTATCTCCTCTCTGGCCTCCCCTTCTAAATGGTCGAACAGAAAGAAAGCTTGATCATTCACAGAAAGGTGACGTGCCCGCATGCATGCCTCTACCTCTTCAATCCATTCATTTACCTTAATCCCTGACTTGCCTTTAAACATGGGACACTTTCTATCACGGGGGACGAACACCAACCCAGGCTCGGCACGTGAGGTATCGCCCGAAGATGCTGGATTCAGTCTCTGCTTCAATATCTCATTGTCTGCTTTAAGCTGTGCCACCAATTCCCTAAGCTCTTGTAGCTCTTCCATGTTCATAGCTAAACTATGACCTACCTGCGGCAGCAGGGTTTTTGGTCCACTGTAAAAGGAGCACAGTAGTCAACTGCTACGACGGTCAAGACAACTGCTGTTTTTGCCAACTAACACAATTGAAGAGAGAAAGGTCAATCCAAATGCCTGAAGTGAAAAATAAGCAGGTTTTTACACCAACAACCACAGTAAAGACAACATAAATATCGGAACATACGCCTCTGGTGTTTAGAAAGTACGTCCTGTCGTCAACGCCAAATGTGGCATTAGAGGAAACGGGGGTAAGCGACAACGCCACCCTAGGAATTGCACCCAGGGAAATATCAATCAATGAACGGAAAACAAGAACTTAGCACACACGTTCGTTGGCTAACGGCACCAGAGACGAGGTTACGAAAATAGGTTGTCTTTATTGACTAAAACATGTACGTTCCACACAAACATTACAATTACGATGACACTGTACGTTGGGGAAAGAAAGAACGATCAGGGCTGAGGCTTACCGGCAAGGGGGGGGGGCAAGATACCAGGAACGCGGAGGGGAGAAACCAGCGACACCAACCAGTCACTCGTGTTCGCACATACTCACAACAAAAGCAAAACGCAGGTTCAACATGGCAAAATAAAAAGAGAATCCAAAAGGGCACACGTGACAGACACTCGGGAAGAAAGGGCACCACCACCTATGGGATCTAGTTGCCTCCCTGCCGTGGGCACTCAGCACCTGGAAACAAAAGGAGTAGAAGAAGTATATACACACGACCAAACTCACAACTTGTAAGTCACAAAAAAGAAAATCAATAAGAAATAAAAATAAAACCCAAATGCACCAAACAGGCCCCAAAAGATATTACACATGCGTGATAGCCCACTGGCTATCCGCAGCTATAAAAGGCCTCCTGCCAGTGGCTTAACAGAAACTGGACTCAAAACCAAATAAAGACAAAATCCTCCAAATTAAACCAAACACTTCCCCAGGACACACACGCACACGCACACACGCACACAGTCTACACGCACACAGACACACACTAATTGCGACACGGACAGGTGGAAACACACAAGGACAATACAAACGGATCAGGTTAAAAAGGAGTGGTTGTTAGCGTCTTCGCCGCTATCTTCAAGGCTAGCCCGGGACAGCTAAGGCAGCCTTGCAGGTAAGCGAATGGGTGGCAAAAACAGCAGTCGGCAATGACGCAATCGGCAGTACCTAGAAGGTATACAGGTCACCCTGTTAGTGCTAAACATAATTCTAAAAAAAACACCATAGCAATCTAACATAGGGGATACATACCAGGAAGTTGGCAACTCCCTACTCAAGTCAGCGAGCTCACGGAGCACCGCTGGATTTTAACGTTCGGTAGGGGATCGAGGATGTTACACGATCAATAATCCCGCACGCACCACCAACCAAGGCAGGGCACCAGCAGGCGACAGGCAGAAGCGCTGCAAAGCGACCAGTGCGAAAAAGTAATCCCACACGCACCACCAACCGAGGCAGGGCACCAGCAGGCGACAGGCAGAAGCGCTGCAAAGCAACCAGTACCCAAAAAGTAAATCACCATGCTACAAACAAATCAGAGTCAGAGCATCCATAACAGCGTGCGTACATACCGGCAGCCGGTTGACGGGAGGGGCGCAGCCGGAAGTAACGAGGAGACCAATTGTGGCACCTCCCGACACAAGGGCTACTCGTGAATAAATAAGGTGGAGACGCAAGCCATTGGCTGTGCCGGCCCCGATCATTAAGAAGGGCTCTGCCCCCTCCGTCTCACCACATGGGCTTAAAGGTGACATATGCCGCCTTCAAAACACTCGGAAGCTCTTAAGTGTCTTTACATAAAACTTCCTACTTCAGAAATAAGAGTGTTCAGGAAACAAGTATGGATGCCCGCGGGGGGGCCTCTTTGCCCTTCTTTGCTGAATCCGATCAATCAGTTATTAGAATTGCTTGCGATGGTTGAACTTGAGAGACAATTGATCAGGGGATGTTTATAATTATAGGCTATAATGTATCGTAATACAAATGTTAGAATGGGTGTTCGCCTCTTGGTGCTTGCTGCAAGTTCAGCAGCAAGTTTAGTCTATCAGTGTAATGGGCAGCTATTGTTGTGACGTGAACAAGGAGTACTCGGGTAGCTTTACTTCCGCACGAAACATAGAGCGAAATCTCAGACCCAAAAGAGTGTTCAAAGCACTTTCCTCCGAGCTTAAGGTCCCAACTTCCGAAACTCCTGGAAACTCTGAGCTTTTTGAAGACGGGAATATTATACCACCAGGTGTGAGTGTGATTAGCCATTACAAGCCGTTTTAAAAATCGGCCTCTTCTGACATCACAAGTGGGCGTGTCCACCAAGATGTGTGCCAGTCTACCAGCCTACCCAGTGGACTGTAGCAAACGTTGCTCATCTATCCGTCATACACTCTAAGAACTCTAAGAATACATCTAGGTGGACACGCCCACTTGTGATTTTCAAAACGGCTAGAAACAGCTAATCACACTCACACCTGGTGGTATAACATGTCACCTTTAACACGCCCCCTGCCCAACGCTACTTAATTGATCAGAAAGCGCCATGTAATAATAGTGATATTGACGTCATTGTTATTTGTTTGTCGACTTGGCGCACCTCAGGACTTTGGGGGTTGTTCCGACTGAAAGCTCGTTCAGTAGTTTGACAACACCTTCACCACTTGATCATCCTGCCATGTATAGGGCACTTCCATTTACAAAACTCTACAGCCAAAGCTATGATGTTGCAGTTAATTACAGTTCAACAATATAAACAACTTGAAGCGGTCCAAAATATTATGTTCACTCATCACTCTCAACCCACCTGCTCCAACCCTGACATATCTTATGACCTACTTTATGAATCATTCAACAACAGCCTTCTAAACCTCTAATTATGTCCCGTATTCAGTGTGTATTTCACTGCCTCAGTATAGTATTCCCTTGCTAGGTTCAGACGCTCCACACGAGAATAATGTACCTTCTAATTAAACTCAACAGTTGTTTCTCAGAAAATGAATGGCAGAGATAATTTATTATATTCAAAACAAAAGGTACAAAAGTATCATTTTAATAATCTGAATCCTTTCTAAATGCCGCTCATGGGAGCGCGGGCGGACCTTTACTCTATGGCCCGACATACCCCGACATTATCAATATTGTCGACAATGGAGGTCAATAATGTTTAACGATTTCAACGATTAAATGTTCCATTGTGCCTCCATATTTGTACCACTGAAATATATTATTTTGCAGATTTCTATTGTAGTTTACTTTACTATTGGCAAGATTCATAATATATATATATATATATTTAAACAAAGCCAAAAACGTTTCAGTAAAAATATTTCATAAAATAATGTAGTGTTTAGGTTAAGTTAGAATCAGTGATCCACTAATTATATTTGTTTTAAGCACAGCACACCGACTTTTCTGGTAGACTTTTCTGACTGAACTGGAGAGGTCACAACTGACCTTTTAGGCAGCCTTGGCTTAGAGTTTCTAGTATAACTTTTAATCAGTGAAATTACACATTGCCGTAAATCAATAAGACACATAGAGTACTGCACCTTATTTCAAATAGTTTATTACATATTGGTTGAATCAACAGATTCAACCAATATGACAGAAATGAAATTTCATCTGAGGATGGTGCAGAAAGATTAATTTGAGTTCAAATCATACATCGTAAAAACAAAACAATGCAAATTTAAATTTACATTTAGTGCATTTAGCAGTACTCAAACAACAAAGAGTACACAAAAATCTCAAAACACAGAGCCCTTTTCCTAGGCCAGTTTCAGCAGCTCTGAGACCATGACACCGATGCCGTCGAACACCTCGTGGAAGGCAGCGTTGCACATGAATGCGCTGCTGGTGACCAGCTTGTTCTTCACGTCCACGTGGGCCTCCCCAACGTTCTTGTTCACGTGCGTGCAGCCCATGTCCTTCATCACGCCGACCGTCTGGGCGTAGGGCCACCTGCACAAAGGAAACCAACATTTCAATTACAAAGTAGTTCATTATTGAAAAATGTTCTACAACATAGTAGAAGTTCATTCTTTTTATAATAACGGCACACCCCCTGAGTGGTTTATTTTGTCTATACCACAGCTACCAACAACTATTAGATACATTCATTACTTCCATTTGTTACATTATTGGTGCCTTGAGCACTTGGTTTTCGTGTTGTCAAGAAAACATGTTGTCGAATTCTATTTGATTGTTTTAAATATTGGTTTGTGGCTCGATATTGAACTGCTAAAAGGCAGAGGTGCACACCCATGGAACGTTTTTGATCAAACACATGCATGCATACATAAATACATGCATACATACATACTTATATACAGTGGCGGCTAGTGATCAAAAATGTTGGTGGGGCACAGTAATAGACAGGGGGTCTGGGGTCTGGGGTCCCCCCCCCCATAAAAAATGGAATTTAATAGATTTGATTTCCTGTATTCTGGTGCATTTTGGGGATGGCCACTACCTATTTACCTACTATTCATTCCGATTCATAGCCTACATCCTGACTTGCAGGGCCTGGACAAGCTTACACTGCATATACAGACCTACTTTGGGGCCATTCCAGCAGCCATTGCTATTTGACCCATTGTTGTTATTCTGATATTGAGACAAATCATGATCACTGTCCTATAGCGTCCATTTTTTGTGAGTCTCAATGTCTACTTCAAATGCAGTTAGAAATATGGGACAGTTGCTTCATTTTGTTTGTATGCTACAGGCCGAAAGACTAAATTAATATGCAACTTACTTGCTCCTTTTAAGTATAACATTGCTTGGGGAATCCAATTCCTCCACTGAAAAGGGTGGAAAGTGCTTACAACTCTCTGCTAGTTAGCGATCTATCTCTTCTCTACATGTAGTTGTGTTGGGCGAATGCTGCTGAGGGAGGTAGCCTATTTGATTGATCCGCTGAATTGTCCAATGATGTGTTGATAACAAATTGAAAAGCGATACCATTGGCCTGGGGCGCACACTGGTGCGACCAGTGTGCGCCAGTGTCAGGGCGAATTTTCTTGCGCCAATGAAAAGCTGTCTCTGCTTGATAGACAGCAAAAAGTTAGCGAGCTTACATTGACTTCAACGTGGCCGGCGCCCCTGACTTGGAGGAGGGCTTTATTTCAAATGACCAATAACTAGCCAAGCCCAAATCATTGACGTTCAGACACATTTAAATGGTTGCTGGCAGTGACAAGTATATCACACAATTAAATGAGGATAAACGCTATGTATTTTTGTTGATATATTTCGCATTGATAATAGTTGATTAATAGTTGGCAGATATATTCAAGTGACTATTTCACGGCGGGGCGGCGCCCTAGCGCCCTCCATTGACCCACCGCCACTGCTTATATACATACATTTATAAAAAAACTACACCTATGATTAGGTGTACTGTTAAACAATAATGCAGGACACCTTTACCTCAGCAAAGTGCATAATTTCTGCCCTTTAGTGCCGTTCTGCACGAGAAGCCCTATGGTTTAATCTGAACATTGATTGGCAATAGCATACATGTCTGCGGGTGAAACACAGAGACACATACTTTTCACACTCTTTGTCTTGGCCCACGGTGATCTCGCATCCAGGCAGAGCCTTGGCGGCCAGAACTGGGGAGATGCAGCACATGGCCAGGGGCTTGCCCGCCCGCCAGAAGGCCTTGATGACCTTCTCCACCTGGGGTTGGACGGTGTAGTCCTTCCCCTTCACCGCCCAGTCGCTCAGGTTCTTAGCCACACCGAAGCCCCCTGAAGAAAGAAAGGGGCAATCGGTGGAAATGAACACACAAACAAAAAAATTCAGAAATGAATGATAACATAACTAAACACATTAAGAAACACAAAGTCAGACAATGAATAAATAAATAATGTCTCAATAGGCCTAACGGAACCGACGACAGTAATGCTCAGCTAGGAATGATCCGGTGTATTGTCTGGATTGGGAGCCAATCGCACCTGGGATGATGAGGGCGTCGAAGTCTTTCACGTCCAGCTTGGCCAGGTCGGTCACGTCGCCCCTGGCGATACGTGCGCTCTCCTGCAGCACGTTGCGCTTCCCCTCCGCGGGCTTCCCCTCACAGTGGTTCACCACGTGCATCTGCTCCGTGTTGGGAGCGAACATTTTCACCTGGTGAGGTGAGGAGGGAGGATCATTTACAAATGCCCAAACTATGGTGTTACCAAAGTAGTGGAGGATGCTGTGTTTTTACTGTGTGACAGAGACTCAGGCACCAGAATACAGGCAATGACAGCCTTTGCTATTTAGTCATCAAGCAGCCATTTCTCAATGACCACAAAGAGCAAAGGGATCTTGCTGAATGCCTACAGGTAGACGGTGGGCCTCTTGGTTCTGACCAAGTACCTTTAGAACCCAGACGGTCGTGCCAGTCCCTGCAGTGAGGCTATGTGTCCATCTAATAACCTTTAACTTTCCCCCATACCTTGGCTCCAGCACGACTCAGGTGCACCAGTGTGGCTGAAGCCTCGTGGATCTCTGTGCCATCGTACACGCCACAGCCAGAAAGCAGCACTGCGACACGCTTTGCCATGTTTCCTGTAAGTCAAACCTTCGCTCAACACACATGGAACTGAATATGTCGGGGTGCACACACAGAACCACTGTATATGAAGAACAAAAAGTTTATTTTGTTTTATTAATTATTATGTATGTAAATATATAAAAGATAATACATTAAACTCAATATAACATGATACAATTGTAATTACTAACTACCTAACTTATAATATACTCACTCTTTAACTTATATGTAGGCTGGTATATGAGTTAGTATTTACGTTTTTTTTCTATCAAATAATTGTAAGATTCATATATTACGGCCATAAACAGTTTATATAAACAGTATATATACATAAACAGTTATAGTAATACAATGATATTTGAAGTATATCCTTCAGCAATGTTGATTCTGTGCCTGTGTAAGCATGACATGGCATCTTATCTGTTAACCGCCTGGCATGTCCGCATTAAAGATTCACTAAGGCAGGTGCGAAACAATGAATCCACCAGAGAGCCGTTGCCAGGTTACACACCTCTGACACGGCACAAACAACCGCTTTACGGTATATAGTTTAGTCAGCCCGAATCAGACTACCAGGTCTTTGTACATTATAAAAGCCCTAGATGTATGGGTAACGCTAAAACGATGTAAACACCAAGGCTACTAAAATAAAAACATAATTAATTCATTTAATCTATATGGTTTTATTTTCAAACGTCGCAGAGGTCGCCTGCCCACTTTCAATCAATATCGTATCAGAAAACTTGTTTGCGAAGTTCTAATATTAAATTCAAGTTCGCTTACCTTGGAGGGTTGCTTTGTGCGGCCAGAAGGTGAGTTGCGTGCAGGTTCTGTTGAAGAGCGCCGTTGAATGCTGCCTTGACCAATGAAGCGCCTTTTATGGGCTGCTGCTACTCATTCTTGAATGTTCCCTCCCACTCATCAGAGCATCAGTCATCGAGGAAGTGTCCTTCTAATAATAATAATAAGTATCGCTTACCGTAGGCCTATAAAAAAGGTGTATCCAATTGTAAAAATAAAAAAAAAAGAAAGAAACAACCCTATCTACCGGTAGTAACGGATATTAAGCAGGCCTATAGGCTACTACTATTACACAATGTAGGCCTACTTTAAATAACGCTTGGGTAGATGTAACCTTCCCACATGAATAAAACATATAAAGGAAATAAAGGAAATATGTGTAAACAAAATGGAGGAATAAATAAGCTATGCACAGGCCAAATTACTTTAAACTTATAACGCATGTTGAGTTTAAGAAAAACTTCGGTTGGGGGAAATTCTCCGTCTCTGTTACCAATTTTCCGGGAAAGGTGCGCCGCATTGTTGTCTCCGGTGGGCGTGACGTCAAAGGACTGGGTGTCCAAGGTGAATATAAAGCGCTTTCCACATTCAACTTGCAATAATAAGCATGGCTCAAGACTCGCGCTCTGTCCATTTTCCAGTTGGCATTTTAGGGATCTCCAGTGGTAAGAAATAATGATTAACATTTAGATGTCTGTAATTTGATAGGTGACAGACTAATTATTATATAATATATGAATTAATAATGTAATTTTATAATGTTTAATTTGGGATAAATTAAAGAAAGAATACATTTTAGACCAATCTTTCTTTACAAGGCTATGCTTGTTACAAAATCCCACTATTTAAGCAAACATAGTTAGAAATTATTCATACAGCATTGTCAGAAAAAAAAAATCAGTGGTAATTAGTGTTGTTGTTAGGCTTACAAAGTAAAACAAAAAGGTAGGAACCTTAACTCATTTGCAGTGTACTGTGTAGGCCATTGGGTGGTGCAGTCCGTGTATAAATCTGTGTGATGGTGCTCGGCACTTGTTTCTACGAACATCTGTACTGTACCGGTGATATATTTTTGTTTTTTTTTCCTCTTACAAATGTACTGATTGTATGTCGCTTTGGATAAGAGCGTCTGATATTTCAAATGATAGTAATGAGGTTCTAAATCTTGATATAACTTTTTATGTTGAAACACAGGTTCCCTGCTGCTTCTAGTAAACAACTATGCCAGCACTCCTGGGGAAGACTTCATCCCCCAGACTGCACTGGGGATTCTTCTCCTAGTGACTGCTGCTGTTTTAGCAAATGCAGGTTTGGATCATGTTCTACTCAATTGGAATATAAGCAGATTTCCATCATTAATTGGAAATATTCATATTTGTGAAACTTACTCACCTTCCCTCCCTCTTTAATTTCCCTCCAGGTGTCCTCAGTCTCTCCCACGGCCAACTGTTTTCCCTCTTGTGTCTGACAGTGTCGGGGCTATGGACCGGCTCAGGCCTGGTGTACATTCTAGCAGGACAAGGGGTCATTCCGCCCGATGACTTAGGACCATCCCTGGTTCCTGGCCTGGCTGCTTTCACCCTGGCACTCCTCCTCATAGCTATCGTAGCACTCTTAGCAAAGAGAACTGTTCTCTTTATCATAGCGCTCAGCATTAGCCTAGCATGCGCCCATCAAATAGCAGGTCTGGCCGCCGTTGGCTTTGGCCGATCCGCCACGGCCGCTAACTACCTCTTTGTCTGTTTGGCGGGGGTCTACTTTGGCGTTGGACACCTGTTGTCTTACATCACCCACGGTAAGGTGGAACTGATCGCAACCTGGGCCAAAGAGAAGCCTGTGCAGAAAGCACAGCAGGACCCAGAATGCACCAGCATGACGTTAGTAAGCCTGGTGATGAACCTACTGGCTGCCTCCGTGCTAGCTTGTCCTGTTCTAGGCGTGGTTCCTCAGCTCTCCATGGGCCACGTGCCTTGGCTGTGGACGGCCGGCGTGTTTCAGCTGGCCATGTGCGTCCTCTCCTACCGGGCCATGGACCCACTCGGAGCCACCTTCTGCGGCTTCATGGCTCTGCTGAGGTTTGCCGAGGGCTACACTGCGCTTCTGTTCTCCATCCAGCCCTATTCCCCCGTCCCCTTCCCCGTCATCTTCTCCGTGCTGCTCTTCATCATGGCCGTGTTCAGCTGTCAGAAGAGTCTGACAGAGGGCGTGTACCAGCTGTTCTTTGTGGCTTACCTTATCGCCGTCGCCGCAGAACCCCTCGGCTTCCTCCAAAGAGGCACCCAGGGTGTGCAGGCGGCCATTTTTGTAGTCTCCGCTGGCGTGTTGTTTGTTTACGCTCTTAATATGAACTTCAGCCGGAGGATTCCTACAGGACAGGGCCTGTTTAAGGCTCTGGTGAGCAAGATAAATGCTCTCACTCTTAGACCCCACGACAAAGACCTTCACACGCCTTATCTGGGCCTCTCCAAGTACGCTGACGCGGAGGTGTTGGGACATGCCTGCAGTGTGCTGGCTGCTTTCGCCATCACGGCCACCATCGGGGAACGCGGTCCGCTCTTTGTGCTGGTACTCCCCTGGGCAGTAGTAGCGGGCGGGGTGCTCCAGTTGCTTTGTGGCAGTGTGTGTTTCGCACGGGGTAAGACCCTAGAGAGCACGGCCTTTATTCTGTACGGCGTGATGTGGGTCGTATGGGGGCTGACGCGCTACGGCGGCCTGTACGGCGAGAGCAGAGGGTTTAACGTGGCCGTGGGAATCATCGGCTTCATGCTGTTCAACGCCTTGGTTACCGTGGCGGCGCTGTTCCTGAACGTAGCATGGTTCGCCTACGCGCTGATCTTCCAGCTCATCCTCATTAGCTTCCTGCTCGACGCCATTGGGTACCTGCCTTTCGGCTATGACATCGGGGTCACCATCATCTTCGGCCTGGTCAGTTTCTATTGTTTCCTGGCGCACTTGTTCAACGGCACCTTCCAGTCCCCCCAGATCCCTTTGGGACCAGCTCTTGTCAAGTTGAGTGGTACCGGGGGAAACAGGGATGCTTGCCTGCACGTACCAGCCCGGAAGGCTGCCTCCGTCAACCAGATCGCAGGTGAGGGAGTGTAGGCACAATTCCATAGTAGTGTCCGTTGGTGAAGTTGTTGCGTTGTAATTGATTAAATGGGCCCTATTTTAACGGTCTGAAATGCAAGTGAGAAGTGCCAAACGTAAGTAGCTTTGTGGGCGGTTCTATGACGATGCTGCTATTTTACCGGCGGATAAATGACTCTTGCGCGCGACGCAAATCTAAAAAGGGTTGGTCTGAAGTAGCCTAATTACTCGACCCGTAGGTGTGGTTTGGGCGTAACGTGCAATAAACCAATGAGAGTGCCGTCTCTCATCCCCTTTAAGAGCCATGAGCGCATTTGAATCTGACGAGTTGATATTTTGGCAGCGCATTTGCAGTCTCCCATGAGACCGATGCATGACCACATGAACTTTAAACTTCAAATGGCTCAGTTTATGGCAAAATAATATGGCCTAATTCACACATGGAATAGCGTTTTCTTCCACAACTTCAGAAATACTGAGTCCTCAAATAAATTTTGGCCAAGAAAACTTTACACACAAATGATATGCGGTAACTGGTTCTATTTAATGATATACGCAATACATTAACAAACGTGGTTCCTTACCAGTATCGTATGCAGTATCGTTATCGACTTGTGTTCCTAATATGCATGTGTCCCCCCATTAATATACATTGCCATGGACTGTAGTATGCGTTCCGTGTTTAGTTTGCGTGTGTTTAAACAGATGGATGCCCACAAGCACGCCCGCATTCATTAATTATTTTACACGTACACACACGCACGCCCGCATTCATTCATTCTTTTTAACACTCACTTGCGGTAAAATAATGTTTTCTCACGATCAAATACTCATCAATCCTAAAAGTTATGGGCTTGTACACGATGTCTGTGTTAAGAAAATATGTGTTTGCTGTACGGTGTTTGCAGATGCATTGATTTAAAAGTACAACTTATTACCGCTGTATCAGCTATTCTTTCCCAAAAATTTTCCAAGAATGTGTGGCTAGGTAGATGAGAGAAGCAAAGTGTATGCGCGAGGTGCACAAGCAACATTATGCGTGCGCCCTTAAAATAACATCTGAACAACGCGCCACTGCCTTTAAATCTTGTATTTCCTGGTTTCTGGCGGAATTGTTTTCTGAAACTGCAAAATAGCACCAGGGAATGTTTGCGCCAGAACACGCCTCCTCCTTTCGCCGAACCGCCCCTTGGGGCGCAAGATCATTCCCTAATTTACTGACGTGGGGCGGTGGAGGGAAAAGAACGCTCTGCGCCAGTTGCAAACTAGCAACGATACATGCGTCAGTGTAGAAAGTCAATTGCGCTGGATGCAAGATAGGGCCCAATATGTCATTAAACAAAGTATCTCCCTTCTCTTGCAGAAATCATGAAAAACGGCGGCATATGTGGAATGCCGACAGATACCGTCTACGTGCTGGTGGCAGCTTGCAACAGGCCGGATGCTGTTGTCAAAGCTTACAAGTCAGCTCATTATATTTTGTTTGTATTGTTTACTCTTATGCATGCATACATAGCATGTTCCCCATTGCCCCGTTGTTTAAAGATTGCATTGGATGTACTTGACCCCACAGGGTTAAAAAGCAGGCCCAGGATCGGCCCATGTCGATGTGGATCTCGTCCATAAAGCAATTGGATCCGGTCAAGCACCTGTTGAGCCCACTGCTGCTAGATTTCATGGAGGCTGCATGGCCCTCCTCCATAAGCATGGTCATACCCAGAGGTAATTACCATTTGTGGGTGTGACTGCATGTGTTTATTTTGTGCCCTGCAAAATTTAAAGATTTGCATGTGAAACAACAACAATAATGGGCTGCATGTGTAGCACTCAAAGATTGACATTTGATTTCTCTTTCAGGGCCCTGGCTGGATGCCTTTGGTTTAGGAGAGGCAGCAAAACACATTGGAACCCCACAGAGCATTGCAATCAGAAGCCCAGACTGTACCGTTGCCACACATCTCATTAATATGGTAATCCCTCAGACTCAAGTCATGGTTTAGCTGATTTCCACATTGGCATATGCATTCCACAGGCAGAATGCTGTCTCCTCTTGACTATACTGTGGCTTTATTATAGGTAGGACCAATAGCTGTTACATCGGCTAACCCTACAGGTGAAGCAGACACAACTCATCACAATCAAGTGTACGCCAAACTAGGAGACAAGGTGATTGCATGGAGTGATATGCTTTTTACTTTATTTAATCACTATTTAAATAATTAATGGGAATCTTATCAAATGTTATAATGATAAGTAATTTAACTCCATTATGATGAATATCAAGGAAACAGCTATAATATATCAACTCATCTAGGTCAACGGCGTACTATGTGATGGGCCATCTCCAGAAAACATTGCTTCTACTGTGGTAGACTGCACCAAGATTGAAACGGGTCATATTGGTTTCTTCAGGGTGGGGCTCATCCCAAAATCAAAGGTAAAATATTTCCCTTAAGTTGAATCCCTTTAGGAGAAAAACATAATTAATGTTTCTTGAATGGTTTTGTTGTGAGTTCACCACATTCTTGTTTGTCATTCCTGAAAGGTTCTGCACATTTTTGAAGAGGTTCAAAGACGACACAAGCATGGGAAAATGAATCCTGCTTTTGAGGCGGACATTTCAAACTCACCAATGAGTGACCATCCATACACTAGAGTAGATGAAGAGATCACAGAGGAGCCTGAACAATAAAATGAGTAATAAATAATTAAATAAATGAGTGAACCATAACTGAATAAAGTCATGTATGAGTCAACGTATGAAATGCATCGCTCATAAGAGGTCATAAAACGTGATGGACCGCTATGATACAAGAGCATGGGCTACTGCATAACCATGAGGAAAGATGCACTTCATTTTTAAGGTTTCCTCGATCAGTATATAATGTCATAAATAATGACAGATACTTTAAAATTGTATGTACACTTGTTTAGAGGAATATTGATAGAAATACCAACATCCCAAAAATGAACACATAAATTATTTGTAATATATTTGTGATAATGTAAATTATTATTGTTTGTTTATTGACTTTGAATTAAATATACATATGATCTTACATTAAATCTGCACTATTACCACACTGTTACTTTACAAAGGCTAATGGGGTTGTTTTTCATGCCACTGTAACTGTAAAGAAAATACACATTGCATTGAAGATGTGTCTCCAGTTATCTTGTAAGCCCAAACAAGTCAATAATATAAAAATTAAACAATGTTATAGATACATGACATATGTTTCATCACAGTGCCTGTTCAAATAGAAGAAAAATAAAAAGTTTGATTCGGGTTTTACCAGAAAATAAAAGACATATTCACATTGAGCCCCAATCCCACCATGGAAGCCACGACCTGAGTATAGAATATATTTAAGGTGTTCATAACTACATAAATAATTCATAGCTAATTCAAACTACACTATATAAACATTGTGCTAAATTGTTTTTGTTACTATACCTTAAACACATGTAACCATACCTTATACAAAAGTGCTGCCTTGCACTTTAGTTGCAATTGTGCAACACACTTGCTCCTTTCTGCAAAAATAGGTCCCTACAATACCCAACATAGCATCACATTTCTAGATGCACTTCATGATGCAGCTGAACAGGACAGATCAGAGCAGCCCAGGTTTGTTGTTGTCTGGGATAATGTTTGTTTCCATCGGGCTGTTTTAGTCCAGAATTGGTACACCAACCATAAACTATTTGAAGTCGTATACTCGCCATTTCTTAACCATATAGAAGGTTTTTTTTCGGCTTGAAGATGGCGTGTATATGACCGCCAACCACATGCCCGCATGCCTCTTTTGCAGGCAATGGAACAGGCCTGCGGAGACATTGAGGAAAGGTGTGTGTGTGTGTGTGTGTGTGTGTGTGTGTGGGTGCGTGTGCGTGTGTGTGTGTGTGTGCATGTGTGTGTATCTGGTGTTTGTGTGTGTGTGTGTGTGTGTGTGCTTGTGTGTGTGTGTGTGTGTGTGTGAGTGTGTTAGAGTGTGTTTATATCTATGGAGGATGTGTTATGGACTCAAGGAAGTAAATGAAAGGTCTAAGCATATTTTTCCATGGGTCATCACCCTTGGTCTGGAGAAATTCTACAATGACTTCATCTGCTATTTATAAACATGGATGGAAATCGTTTGCCATTCCCTGCTTTTACCGGAACCATTTCCTGTAAGTGTAACACATTATTCGTTGTTCTTCCCTCCCACCTGACTTTGGGGAATCATTTGTACACTATCTCTGTGGGCAATTTTCAAGGTAATCGTATTTAATCTTATCCGGGTTAGCTCTACCCCATTCACCAGGAAGAGTATGAAGCGAAAAGTAATCACGTCAACATGTTTTTGTAGTTTCAGAGTTCACATTAAAACCCTCCTCCACAAATATAAGCTACTAAGCGGTGCATACCTCTTAACTGGGACAAATAATTAACAAACTTGACACAGTATTAAAAGATAGATTATTACCCAATGTCTGTAATGGTTATTGACTACTATATTAAACAAGTACAGGACAATAAACCCTCACAATTTGATTAACATGTATTACAATGATCCTTCTAAAAACAAAAAAGGAACCAAAAAGTCTAATATCTGAAATGCTATTGAGTAACTGCTGACTGAAAATATTTCAATATTACTTTACAGAAGTCCACACAATGCATATTGCTGAGCATGATCCATTCCAGTCAAGAACCACTCCAGTTTGCTGCTACCCAACCCTATGCTACAGGAAATTCCTACAGAAAGCCATTCTTTATTTTCATAGGCTAGGCTCCTTTGACAGCTTTATTTTGTTATTGCTCATGAGAAGATACAGTATTGGTGACATAACACAGGCTATATTCCAAATCGCTTAGTCAGTTCATGTGTGGTGTTTTAATAGCGTTGTTTTTCTTCCTCCACCAGTCAAGGGCTTTCATCGTTTGAATGGTGGGAAATTGTCTACGCCCCAATATTTTTTGCAATGCACCTCCCAGGGAATATAAACCACATGTGTTACGTAAATTTGTCTAAACATTTTTTTCTTGTATATTAAAAAAAATATTTAGACTAATTTAATTGCAATTAACATACAGCAATTGCCTAAAATAATATAACACCAACATTAACAAGTCATATGACATTAACAACCGATTTTTCTCAAGCATAAAAGAATAAAAATGCTAGCATCTCAACCTAAACACTTACACATTTGAAGGCATTCAAATGTGTGTATTTCCTGCAAGGCACCGTTTGCTTATCGTTCTCAAAAAGCGTTGTTTGCTGGTACAAGATGTTGGTTTTATTTTTATTTGAACTCAGCAAAAAAATAGGATTAAGATCTTCATGGCAATCAAACATCATCAGAGATCTGGAGCCTTTGAGTGTGATATCACTGCAAGATTTTAACATAGGTTCACGTTCAAAATATGTACGTAAACTATAGTCTTCCAGCTTTATGTGCTTTGTAGAGAGCCTTTGAGCACTTTCCCAATTGCATTCGGGATGAAAGTTTAAACAGAAGCTGTTGCCTGTATAGTATGAATAATTTCTTATTAAGGACTTGTACCAGAACTCACTTAATTTACTTTAGATCCGTCAATAACATATTTTTCTGGATTATTAACTTGTTGTGAAGCCAATTTGGGGCTATATGTCCAATTTTGTGAACTGGTATTTGAGTAGGTTGTGTAAAAGTACAACCAAAGCTAATGATGTTTCTTTTTTTTTGACGTAAGAAATAACACCATATCAGATAAAACAATTTATTTGCAATAAATACCAGAATAATCAATGATACAAAGTATACACAATAGATGCAGAAAAAGCATAAGCAAAAAAAATAAATACATATTTTCAAATACATTGAATTTACATGGATATCAACCATTACAATCAATCAATAAATAATGAGAACAATCATCTGACACAAATGCTTTGGTAGTTATTATGATCATGTAACATAAGGCAAGTTTGCTGTGGTAAGCAGGAGTTCCCCTTCTGATGCTTGTCTGCATAGCAAAGCAAAAAAACACATATTATATCGTTCTCATATTAAATTATCCCTGAGGTGAGTTGATGGGTATAGTTCTAGAAAACCGCCAGCGAGTACTTCTTGAGATATTCTCTGATAAAGACAGAATGGTTCTGTGTAATTGTTCAGAGCATTTGACTTTTCACTCTCTCAAAGATCTGTTGAACCCTCACAGCAGGGACACAGCCCTCCCTAACGATGCCAATGGTACCTGTGGGGAAGAAACAGATAAAGACGATGACAGTTTAGTGTGATGCAGGATACTTACTGGATTTGCTTGGAATTTGTTGGGTCAAAGATGGTATTTATCCTACCTTCATCTATCTTCAGGCAGTTAACCACTGTGGAGGCCACGACTTCGTTAGAGTCCCCGTCACACAAAACCCCTTGGATCTTGTGTCCTAATCGGCTGCAAGCAAACACAACAACAACTTAATGAATAACAATGAAAAGCTGAAATGATTCAAGAACAATGGTGTCGACGTGTGAGGGGCTCCACTCACCTGAGGACCATGGAGTGATGCGTGCTGTCTGGCTCTCCACTTGGATTGGCTGACGTGATGGCAAGAGGTCCGGTGAGCTCGCACAGATGTCCGGTGACGGTGTGGTCAGGGACTCGGATCATTATGCTTTCCTTGGTTCCCACGCGGTCATACGCCGCCCCGACACCTAGGCAGGACCAATGAGAAAGGCATCAGTCCTTAAACCGTTATTCAAATCCTCCTTCCCCCCCTAAAATCCTATCAGCAGCCCAGTCCTACCCAGTTTGTAGAGCCAGTCGCCTTTGCTCACGATGCAGCTGATGCCTCCGGGATAGACGTTCCTCATGAACTCCCACAGCAGAGGGCTGAAGGGTGGCTTGGCTGCCAGCAGCTGTTCCACGCTTGAGATGCAAATACAGATAGGCTTTTCTGCGGGTCTATCCTGAAACAAGGACACAGAACACAAGTTTAGCACGTTCACCTAGCCTTCTTGAAAACGATTTTTCCTCAAAGTAGGGATTTTGCATACTTTGATGTTGTAGATCTTCTCGATGGCCTGGGGATTCTTACAGGAGGCAGCCAGGGCATAGACTGTGTCGGTGGGAATACCACAGACTCCACCTTCGTCCAGGAGTTTGGTTATCTTCAAGAGGCCACTGGTGAGCCGGGACTCAGCCACAGGGCAAGGGGACTGAGGTTTCTCCTGCTTTTTTTGCTGATCCTAAAATCATTGGCGATTTCTGGTAAATCTAATGTGATTCGTATTCATATACTGGCATAGAAGAGAAAATAAACTTAGGTTCACACACCTTGAGTAGGGCTGGACCCATTGGGAGAATTCTCTGTGTGAAGATGCAATTCACCAATGATGCAAGGGCTCCATATATACAGATGATGGAAAATATGGCAAGCATGGCAACTGAAATAGAAACAGCAAGCCGGTGAATTAGAAGATACTATAATGGGTTCTCATAATATTAGTCTTCAACAAGAAGGGGGGGAGTTGCTTACTTTCTAGTTCGTATGGAAGTTGCCTAAGGGTGGAGAGTAGAAAACACACCAGTACCACCTCCATGATTGTTGTTAAAAACAACAAAACCAAGTTCCTATATGAGGCTGCCAAAAAAAGAAAAGGATATCACCAGTTAATCAAAATAGGGATTACCTATCTTTATCTTTTAAATAAGTTATGTATTTGAACTTACCGATAAGCATAAGGAATCCATTGATTACCAGGAATGCAATAGCACCTGCTGTGAACCCAGCGGCTGCCATAGGAGACAGCTGGATCAGACGACCTGTAATATAAATATGTGTGACTTAAGATCAAGCACTGAGAATACAAACAACGAATAAATAAACCCCAAATACAAACAATTGAATAGCCTACCTGCGAATCTAAACCAGGTCCAAATGGCCCACACCACGGCATAGAAGAAAGGGATGACAGACCCAAAGCGTCCTCTGCCACGGACCTGCACCTGGCTCACGTATCCCTGGATAACAGCTCCGGATATCAACACCCAAGGCACAGTCAGATGCAGGAAGCTTGAGTTTGTGCTGGTCGATTTGGTATGCAGTGCAGAGAGAGCCGCCACTCCGTTGGAGATGTAGAAAAGTGCATCTGCGATCTGGTCGTTTTGAGGAGACTCGCCTGGGTCTCTGCGGTCGGATCGGCCGCAGCTCAGGATCCTTTTGAGCTGGTCAGTGGAGACGAGCTGGGGTCCAACGGGGATCAGGGACTTCTCGGCGATGGTGTTGATGAGGCGTGAGAAGGTGCTGTAGAGGGAGGCCGCGGTGAACAGGGAACAGGCCACACCGAAGAAGACGTAGTACCCCTGCAGGGGTATCTGAGGGACACTGGAGATTGTGAGCAGGAGGAAGAGCGTGTTGTGGGACAGCTCCAGGCAATCTGTGTTGAGGCTTCCCACGCAGAGCACCAAGGCTGCAGCCACAAAGAACCAGTCCCCCACCATTGCTTCCCGTCCTGAGGACACTTTATTAGCATCCTCAATTAGCACCGATGCTACAAATTCCTCCCAGGCCTTGATAAGCCAATAGGTCGCATGGAGGCCAAATTTGGTAGCGTGGTAGCAGTCTTGGCGGAGGTGGGTGTAGTAGGTGGCAAAAAGCTGGGCAGCGGAGATTATCGACACCCATGCAACTCCTAATGCAAAGGATGTCACGTAGCCGAAGCAGTAGAAAGCGAATATGAATGAAGAGACAGTGTCGCAGAAGGAACCCAATGCCATTGGCTCGGCATACTTTGTGTTCTTCTTCTTTTCCTGGCCGATGCTCTGTGCACTGGCTGAGTTGGGTGTTCCAAGAAGAAGGACATTGAATAGGGGGGTCCCAAAGCCCTTCAGGGCTAGGCGCTGGGTCAGCCCTTTGACCAGAAGTGCAGCAGAGCCATAGATGGCAAAGATCAAAATGAGAAGCTCCAAGATTCCAGCGACCACTAGGGCCCAAGAGTTGGCCACCAGTGCCGCTGCTTCAAAGATTAATGTGAGTGTGATTGCTCCAAACACAAAGGGCATGATGTAGTTCACTGTGGCAGAGCAAAATGCAAGGAGAAACGAGAGGAGGATATAGGGCACCAGGCCAGAAATAGCTGCTGATTCCAGTACTGGCAGAACTGAAACAGTATTTATGTGAGACAGGTTGCTCATCAGGTTGGTAGACATATTGTTCATCATATCATGTTGAAGTTGCATTGTTGTTTTGACAGCTCCAGTTGCAACACCATAGTATATTCTTGTTGCACCATAACTACCCCAGAGAGCAGCATAGCCAATAAAGGCGGTTCCACTCAAATGGTCATATTTGCGAAAGGAAAGCAACCCTGCGACCAATTGGCAAATTCCACCAATCAGAATAAGGTGTACACCTACAAAATAGATGGAAGAGAACAAAAATTGTTAGAATTGGAATATAGGTGGAATAAGATATTCTACATTTAGATATGAAGATAAGTTGCATGATTTTTGCTCAATATCTCTTTGTCAGTACAAAAGACAAGTAAAAGACCAAAGGGTGGGACGATTTACCTGCAAGTATGTTCTCGACCCCTACTGGTGAGATTCGGGTCCACGCTGTATTGAAGTTTTGCAGAAGTACAAGAAATGCACTTATGCCATTGGCCAACATGCCTAGAACCCCTGGCTCGCCATAAAAACTGGCTGGAAAAACATTTAAATTCGCCATGTCGGGTTTCTGTTGACAGCCTTTTGGGTTTAAACAGAAACAATAATCACACACATGAAAAATAAATTAATGAATTGTTTATAGGACAAGCTATTATGATTAATATATATTAAGTAACTGCTGATTTTAGATACCATCATGTTTCATGTATTATTACTTTGGTAAGTGGAGAGAAGGATCCCTCTCCATACCACATTTTTTTATCTTCTATGTTATCTTAAGTATTCACAAAATCACAGTTTCTCTACAATTCCCTCTCTCCTCCTCTACACAACAAGTGGGCCGGCTCTAGTAAGGCAATATTGTCATATACAAGCAGGGCGAGCCAAAGATTAGGTAGCTATGTTCACTCTGACTATCTCTGCTTACTGTGAGGGAAGCAGCTGTCTACATTTAGCATTTAGGGAAGACAGAGATGATCACCCACAGAGGTAATGCACTTATTTAATCTGTTACTAATTAGCTTTTACAAAATTTATTGTACAAATTAATGAACAAATGTTAATCAATATACAATTTTCATTGTTTCAATCCCCTGTATTATGCTTAACTTTATTGCCTATTTTAATGATACACGCTTCCTCTTAAGCACATTAGTGGTGTAGCTTTGGTTAAAACTGCTAGGTTTAAAACTGTGTCTTAACACACATTACCTAATGTGATACAGGTACACAACATATATAAAGGGTCCTACCTGGTGAGATGAGAGTATGCCCAGGTAGCTGAAGTGATGCTTCTTATTTTGAGGTTGAGTTTGAAACTCATCATAAATATGCTTTCCTGAGTCTGGGAGGGGTTTCAGAGAAATACCTGGTAAACACCCATTGATGGTGCTCCATTACACCAGGACAATGAACTCCTCCTCCTCCACCCCTCTTTACGATCAGGGTGATGACGGTGTTGATGATGATGACGATGATGAGCTTTTATGAAACTCCTAATATTTACTCTGGGAAAGTTTTGTGACGGCCAAAAACTAAATCCTGAGTTTCCTTCATTCCAATGATGGAAACTGGGCTGGGCCGAGCCCTATAAAAGTAAGGTTGTCTGTCACCTAGAAAACATTGAGATCCCTCAGCACATCTTCATCAAGGAAACCTGCTCCAACTCAGAGGCAAAGAGAACTCTCATCCAAAAGAGAGAGAAAAAAAATAACAAGGGAAAGAAAATCAACGTTGTAAAGAAAGAACCAATCTGTGACATGCTGATCTCCAAACTACAGGTAAAGATGAAACAAATTTATCATTAAATTTAGGGACCTCCAGCTTGGGTTTACATTTTTTATCTAATTTGGGAAACTGTGTTGAAAAGTTTACTCCTCTTACTTGACACTCGCTATAGAGTGTTTGTCCACATCTTGAAAGCCCATCTGTGTTATCAAATGTTTCAATGTGAGGGGCAAAACTAAAATAATACCCTCTGTTTGGTTATAAGAGGTTATGGGTAAACATCATATCTTTGTTTGTGTGCCAATGTTGCATTTCATAAACATGGCACACACATTGAATCTGTTTATTTAATAATATGTGTGTCTGACCTAGTGTTTAGATTAACATATAATTACTTAAAAATAACTATGATGATACGAGTAGCCAGTAACAGATTTGATGGAAACACACAAAGACTTCTGAACCATCTTTATATTCCACAGAAAACTACGAGGTCAGTGGGCGCTATGAGGCACATGCATCGATCAGGAGCAGAAGGTAAAAAAAAAACATTAAATTGGCGCATCTCTTCATTTTCAAGTTTAACATTGTTGGTGATTCATTCACACTGATAATGATGAAGCAAACCTGAAAGTAGGGCTTATCTTATTATACGACTGCGTGTCTTATTTCCAGTGTTGGGCAAGTTACTTTCAATTAGTGACTTAGTTACAGTTACTAGTTACTTCTTTCAAAAGTAACTCAGATACTTTAAGTTACTCGTTACTTTCAAGGTAACTAGTTACTAGGGAAAGTAACTTTTTTTTCTGAATTATCTTATTAATGTATTAATGTGGCAAAGGACCTCCCTAACTGGATAGTTAGGCAGGCTGCCAGTCCTCTGGCTTGCTTACATGTAAGTCCTATCCTACCACAAGTGCAATGCGCCACTTAGTGACCTGAACGTGCCATAGCAGTGTAGTAGTGTGAGTGCAAATGAATGAAATATTTCCATTGTTTCCAACTGTTTCCAACCCTCTACAAATGCACACACTAATTATTTTGGGGTTGATGTGGCATAGTGTTCGACAAAACAACTGTAAAATTTGATCATTGTACCCAGTATCACTACGATGAAGCAGTGGATCAACAAAACACAACATACAGTATGTTTTGAAACTTTTGATAGGCATATTTATTGTAGCCATTGAAACAGGTACAAAGCATAGTTTTGGCAGTGCAAAAATTAAACTGTGCCTCTGACCATTTAGCAACTGTAGGACTCAATAATAGTGCAAAACTGATACAATAGATGTTTACAATGTAAACACAGTGAGGTTTATCCGTTCTTTGTAACCTTAACTCAAAACAGCTAAACTCCACCAACTGGAGACCTCATCATCAATAAAAAGTATTTTCAGCCTCACAAAGAGAAACTAAATAAATAAAAAGTACTTTCAGCCTCACAAACATAGTTAATGTTTAACAAAAATAATATTTCCTCCACTCTGGCCATTTAGATAAATAAAACAACTGATGAAATCAATAATGGTGGATAAAGTGCTTTAGTAGTCTATGTTAGTATGTCTATGTCTATATCAGTCTTTGTCCATACATTTGTTTAGCTGTGTCTGGGTTATAGACTGTGCAACAGGCTTTGTAAAATCAAGCTTTCGTTGTTTGGCTGGAGTGGCTTCTCATTTAGCGTCGGCGGAGCTGACGTTAGCAGCAGCATCACCTGTGTTACCTTCAGGGTCTTTTTCAACTAGCTTGGTAGATGCGTGTTGTTTCTGAAGATGTTTCATCAGATTAGAATTGCTAGTTTTTGATGTGGCTAGAGTTTTCGAACCTCCACATAGATGACAGGTCACCAAAATATTCCTTATGTCTTTTACCATCAGAAAGGAAAAATAATGTGCATATTTCCATGAGAAATACAACGCCTTGACTGTCGTCAACTGCCGCCATTGTTTTAATTCATTTACTTGCGCGTCGCTGCGTCACATGACTCACGTCCGCTTCACGCCCACCACGGAAACTGTATTCCTGGGTTATGCACGTGAAGTAACGAGTAACGAGCCTGTTTAAATCGCAGTAACGATTAACGCGTTACTGATTTTGACAAAGTAATTAGTTACAGTGCTCGTTAACGCAAAAGTAACGTAGTTACTGTAACGCGTTACTTAATAACGCGTTAGTCCCAACACTGCTTATTTCAACGGATTAGAGACATGAGGTCCTTTAGGACACGTTTGCTTTGATAAATCCCCTCTCCCCCGGGAGCGCTCTCCCTGCTCTACTCTCTGCATGGACGCACCTGCCCTCCTCGCCTTTTGTCCCTCATCTCTTAACAATCCTGCACTCCTTGGCTTCCCACCAGGTCTCCCGGCGTCGGCCCAGCACGCGGCCGCGGAGCAACCGGCCCCCGAGGAGACGGTGACTGCCAGCTTCGGGAGGTTCATCAGCGGGCTGAAGGCCCAACACCTCACGCCGACCGTGCTCCGCCGCAGCAAGCGGATGGTGCTGGACAGCCTGGGGGTGGGCCTGCTCGGCAGCACCACCGACGTGTTCCAGTTGGCGCTGCGGCACTGCCAGGTGAGGTCTCCTGAAAACGGGCCGCCACACGGTCGTGACGAGAGGCTTGACCTTAGGGAACAAGGATCCACTGTTTTCATCAGCTGTTTCATATGTGAACGCATCACATTGGCTGCGTTTCTTCGTGGGGACCTTAAAGACAGACTCCGCTCCACACTGACGGACAATGGCCATTGAAAGGAGGGCTCGGTTAGGGTTAGCTGTTTGCACCTGAGAATGAACAGAATGAGTAGTCGGGTTACAGTGGTGTCACTTGAATTGTATTCGTCCATCGTGAATAACAATCAGTCATCCGTTCTCTACTGCAGGAGATGTATGCACCTGATGACATCAGCTCTGTCTATGGCCGCAGTGGGACCAAACTGTCCCCGACACTTGCAGCCTTTGTCAACGGAGTGGCAGTAAGTATTGCAAACAAGTAACACGTAAAAAAAGAAAATTGTGGTGTGTATTGTCATGTCAAAAGTGTTTGAGACCTATGCAAAGTATGTATCTGAGTATCATTAGTCATATATTTAAATGCTTTATATGTACCAATTGCATATTCTTCCCTCTTCCCCTATTTTGTTGTAGGTTCACTCCATGGACTTTGATGACACGTGGCACCCAGCCACTCACCCGTCAGGCGCGGTTCTTCCAGCCCTGCTGGCCGTCAGTGACATGATGCCCCAGAACAGGAAGCCCAGTGGCCTGGACCTACTGCTTGCCTTCAACGTTGGCATCGAGATCCAAGGCCGATTGATGAGGTTCTCCAGCGGCGCCAGCAACATCCCCAAGAAGTGAGTTGAGCACAGAAATCCCAGGGGAAGACGTTGATGAAAATGAAAATGAAGTGTTTTCCCGTCTTGTTGTGCACTGCAATTCAGTCAGGTCGAAGACACCTTTACGCCACTAGTTGCACACAGTTGAAATACACTTGCTCATCTGCTCTCTCTCTCTCTCCCTCTCCCTCCCTCTCGCTCTCTCTCTCTCTTTCTCTCTCTCTCTCTATCTCTCTCTCTCTCTCTCTCTCTCTCTCTCTCTCGCTCACTCTCTCTCCAGGTTCCATCCTCCCAGTGTGGTTGGCCCTATGGGAGGTGCAGCAGCGTGTGCTCATCTCTTGTCTCTGGACCCTTCCCAGTGCAGCCACGCCTTGGCCATCGCTGCCTCTCTAGCTGGCGCCCCAATGGCTAACGCCGCCACTCAGTCCAAACCGCTCCACATCGGCAACGCTTCCCGCCTGGGTATGGAGGCCGCGCTGTTGGCGTCCAGGGGTCTTGAAGCCAGTCCTTTAATCTTGGACTCTGTGCCCGGCGTGGCTGGCTTCAACGCCTTCTACGAAGACTACATGCCGCTGCCATTGTATTTAGCCCAAGACGAGGGCCACAGCTTCTTGATAGAGGATCAGGACATTGCCTTCAAACGCTTCCCTGCCCACCTGGGCATGCACTGGGTGGTCGACGCAGCAGCCTCGGTCCACAAGCTCATCCTGGGGCTGGATTCCGGAACAGTCTCCGCCTCCCAGGTGAAGGATATCCTGCTGAGGGTGCCCCGCTCCAAGTACATCAACCGGCCCTTCCCCGAGTGCGAGCACCAGGCGCGCCACTCCTTCCAATTCAACGCCTGCAGCGCCCTCTTGGACGGGGAGGTGACGATGCAGTCCTTCACGGCGGGCGCCATAACGCGGCCGGAGCTGGCGGCGCTGCTGAGCCTGGTCCGCGTGGAGCACCCTGACGACAACCCCGCGAACTTTGACCTCATGTACGGCGAGGTCCAGGTGACGCTCAACGGCGGAGACGTTCTCAGGGGCCGGTGCGACACCTTCTACGGACACTGGCGTAACCCGCTGACCAATGAGAGCCTGAGGAAGAAGTTCCGGAGCAACGCGGGGGCGGTGCTGCCGCGGGAGAAGGTGGAGGGCCTGGTCGAGACGGTGGAAGCTCTGGATGAGCTGCCAGACTGCACACCTCTCCTGTTAAAGCTGCAGTGAAAGCTTCCCTGAGTCATTCGATGAGATTTTATTATTTAATATTGCTTTTTAAATTGGATTTGAAGACGGTGTCGGTGTTCGCATTTTACAATGATCTGAAATCATTGTCAGTTGCTGTCATGGTTCAATGTGCAACATTTATCTTTCTAAATACATTAGTATGCCTGTAGCTATGTAGAAGGACCTCCTTCAGAGAGTTTGGTTTTGTGTAAGTCAAATGAAGAAATAATTGTATTTAGAATGGTATTCCATTCACTGAAGTTGATAAATATGATTGTTAATAAACTATGTCAATATAAACTTGATGCTTTGAAATGTCAATGAAATGACAATGAAAGTCATGTATTAATGTTTTCTTTATTAAATAAAACTATTCACAATTACTTTTTTATAGTTTGTCTTCAACCACAATTATGTATTAATCAAAACAGATAGACAGACAGACAGACAGACAGACAGACAGACAGACAGACAGACAGACAGACAGACAGACAGACAGACAGACAGACAGACAGACAGACAGACAGAAAGATAGATAGATAGAAGTGTTTATAAATACAGCACTCAGCAAAAAATGTGTAACACGTTACACTTTACTTTAATTTGATTTACCAGCGATTAACTAAATTATTAGTATTATTAGGATTAGGGTTTGACCTTACCTACTTAGCCTTACCCTACGTACCTTACTGAAAGCCCATATCAATATTATCAGTTAAGAATAAATATTTATTGGGTACATATGCAGTTAAATGTTCTCAATACTGTTCAGGCTTTGAACTATTACGTTAAGAGCTTATTATACAACCCAGTTCTAAGATCTGTATTTAAAGGCCCTCAATGTAAACCTAATAACAGGGTTCAATAAAACAATGCTTGAATCACTATCGTGGATGGCCATGAAAATAATAAAAACAATAATAATAATAATAAGTTTGTGCGATCGGATTGGTCGAAAAAATGTATTTATTTTGTGCAATCTCATCGGTCGAAAAAAATCGATTATATTTTGAGCGATCTCATTGGTCCAAAAAATATGACGTGTAGAAATTGTAGAAACTTCTACACTAAAAAGAATTCCGACCAATGAGATCGCTCGAAATAAATACATTTTTCTGACAACGAGATCGCTCTAAATAAATATATGGATTTTTTTCAGATCACTCAATTTGAACACATAGCTCGAAACAAATGCATTTTTTAGATTGATCTAAATAAAGACTGTAGTCCGGTAACACTTACTGATCATTTTCAGAAAGTTATTGATATGCCTTAAATCAATGATGAACTAATCATAAGAAAACATGAATACACACTAATAGATGATTAATAAGTGCTGAGTCTACCAACCTTCATTAACTGAAGGTTTATAAATTACTTGTGCCTGAACGTGATTATATAATGTTACCAACTGTCCAGCATCGCAAAGTTGTCATAGTTAGACAGAGATGAGACAATTAGACAGACACACAATCAATCATAAAGTGTGTACGGTATATACAACATTAAAAGCCATCCAATTTTAAATATAGACAACAGATTGCAGGGGGAAAATGTTTCCCTTCCCACCAAAAATACGTATATACATATATTTTTTTGCTTTCTGAACCTCTGCAAATAAAGGTATCAGAGTCATGGAATCACAAGGAGCGGGAAAACACATGCCTTGAAAAGGTTGACATGTAGAAACGTGAGAAATGTGATGAATCGTTGAGGTGGCACGCAGGTGCAGCCTTCCAAAAGCCACGGAAATGATCCCACACCATTTATACAATAAAGCAAATGACAGTAGCACCACGAGGAGCGGGAAAACACATGCCTTGAAAAGGTTGACCTGTATAGGACCAGCCCTATCTGGGCTTTCCAGTTGCCTGTAAAATAAAAAAGGTGATGGGTATCACAATATAACAAAGGAGAGTGAAACACTGCTGCACTTTCCGTACCTTGGTTTAGATTGAAATTATATTATTACGATAACCCCTCGAGATGTACCGTCTTGTTTTCAAGGGGGTCCTGAACAAAATACCTTACAAACATACAAACAAGATAAACAGAACACAGCAAGAACAGAAGCAAACAACCAGACAACATAAACAAAAGACACAAAGAGCATACAATTACAACATAACACATAACAGGGAATAATGATCGGACCTGTAATGTCAGCGAAAATGGGTGTTTCAGTAAAGAGAGAAGAATGAGAAATCAGATAAAGTTGGAAAGGTTTTAAAGTCTACATGTACAGTTGGTATGAAAGTGAATTGCCACGGCATGTTTAAACAGTCTGAAGGAGGAAATGGAGCGAGTATTTACTGGTAAATAATTCCAGTCAGCAGGTGCTTCAATCATAAACGTTTTTTTTGTATGTGGACTTGATGAGTTTGAATGTCACATGGGAGCATATGTTCTCACATAACACATGAAAGGAGGTATCAAAATGTAAGGTGGTATAAAGAGTGTTGTGAGACCCTCTAACCGGAAGTTTAACTACATTTACAGTAAGACACAGCTTTAGTACAACCACCTGATCCCAGGGGTTTATTCCCATTACTCCGGAATAAATAATGCTTAAAACATGTAAATAAAATGAGTAAATTACAAATGTAAAAGCAAAAATACTGGAATACTTTTTGGAAACAAAGTGGACAAATAAACCAGAGGATACATGATGCTTGGAAATGTTCCAAGATGAAAATCAAAAAAGGTCAGAAAGAAATCTGATGATTCGTTAAGGGGGCACACAGGTGCAGCCATCAAAAGACATGAACAAGATCCCTGAAACTAAATCTTAAGCCTCTTCACCCTCTTAACAATAGAGCAAGGACAGCAACACATTGAAGGAATTAACACATGACAGGCCTTCTAGTTCTCCCTGCCTCAAAATGTTCCATATCCGCCAATTCTTATAAAGAACGTGATACATCTCTGAGGAGACACACAAAGACACGGAAACTATTATTTAATAAAGTTATGAACTCAATTGCTATGTCATATCCATCTTAACAGTAAAACAATGTGAACCCCTGAAAGGATTTTAAACAATACACCTATGTGCATTAATGGGTATTAAAGGGCTGATTATGGTCCCACGTTCACGCAACACAATGACCTAGCAGACGCTTTGACGCAATAGTGAACATTTATGGTTCTGCGTCAGGTATTAGTAAGCAGACCAATCACACCCCTTGCTGCTGCGTCGCCTCGATGGAAGGTCACAATTTTTGGGAGCCGCACGTCAGGCCCTTGCGGTGGACGCAAGGAGGGTTTGCAAGGATGCAAGGGGTCTGTAACCCCTTTGCGTTGCCTAAACGTGGAACCATAATCAGCCCTTAAGAAAAAATTAACAAACAGGGAAACAGATTTGAACACTCAAATTTCAGAATTCACTAGAAAATGGCATTGCTCCAAATATTGCATTATAAGGGGCACGCGTGAATCAAATAGAAAACAGCAAAGGTCAGTCTGAGGTCAGTTCAGCCCACTGGGCTTGTTAACTCCTTTGTTAAATTTGTTTTGGCGTCAGTAGTGCATGCAGTTTATTGGATGCAAACAGAAACTATTATACAGGAAGTGTGCACTGTATAGGGGAATACAAATGTTAGACTTCCTTGTGCCACTATCTGGACGGAAATAGACGCTGAATTAAGAAGATATATTTCTTAACAATGAGGCACTGTCAGACCTGGGAGGAATGCAAAAAATACGCCCCTTCCATGCCATTTTCATCTGTGTTTCATTTACTCAGAAGGAAATGCAAGATTTTTCACATCAGTGTGTTTTAACAAAGGACACGGAAACAATAAATTAACTAAATTTTATCTTTCATAACAATGACCATTAATCACTACGATCAAAGCAATGGATAAGGAATATTTCTTACAATCAATCATAAAGTATGCACAGTATAAACAAAAATAAAAAACATCCAATCCTAAAACAATACAATGTATTGCAAGCAAAAGTGGTTTAGGTGTTTCAGTTAAAGCGTTACACACCTTATGCTTACAGGAACTATAACAGCTGCAAAAATAGTTGAATTAATCGATGAATGACCATGTAACATTGTTTTTACTTCATGTCGCACCCTAACATTAAATCCTCAATCAGTTTCCTCAATCACTCCTCAAAAGGGTTTGTTACAGTGAGTGTGTCTTTCAAATGAAAACAGAAACTTCCTCGTCATCTCTATATCAGAGGTAGTTAACAAGTCCTGGAAACAAGCAGGAAACCCTTCGCAAAGACAATAAAGGTTTAATCATTGTCACTGATGCAAACAGGAGGGGTTTGCCTTCAGGGCTGCCTTCCAGCACGCCATTTTTGAAAGCCTTTTCCTAGACAGCCACCTGTATCAGAAAGGATTAAGGTGTAATAGTAATCGTAAGGTGAGGTGGTAAAAAGAGCAGTGATGGTATGGAGGATGCTGTGGTGCATGAATGGATCAAACACAGGACACTCACCGCCGTTTATGCCCCCTATTATTTTAAGACCTAGTTGACCTATTCTTTAAAAAAAACGAAAATGTTTTGGGCATGTTTAGGCAACACAACTACTTTTTTAAGTTAAGGCAACAAAATGTATGTTTAGGGTGTGTTATTGTAACGTCACTTCTCCCTGTGTGCGTAAAACACAGCTTCACGCCATTAACAACCTGATCCCATCGCGTTGACTCTCAATGGCACTGCATATGAGCTGTATCCTACATCTTTCACTGTACTCAAGATACTCCACAAAGCAAGATGTTATCAGCCACAACAAAATGTGTACATATTGTGAAGATTGTTTACAATTTGTGAACAATGCCGATGTACTGTTTGCTGCCATGTCCATATATGGCTGGGAGACATACAGACTTCCTGTGCCACACAGATTGCAGATCATGGAATCTTTGGAGCCTACGAGTGTGAGAACGTGTTGGCTTTCACCGTTATACAGTGACGAAGGTTTCAACTGATCATCTGGAAATAGTAGCTCTATCATAATTTTCCCCAAAATTAAAGCCAACCCATAACAATAAAGCAATGCTCCCCTCTTGAAGTTTTTTGAAGAGTACACCTAGTTTCCTAATATTATTTTCTGAAAATTAACATGATATGTTGTTCAAAAAGACACTGAAACCATGACTAAATAAACAGGAAATTCCAATTGTTATACGCCTTATCTATCTTAAGAATCAAGCAAAGTGGCCGACCTGGAAGGAATCTTCAGGATTCTATTCATCTTCATTCATTCATTCGTCCTTTAATTTTCTCAGAAAGAATGGTGATGATTATGTTGGTTGGCACACAGGTGCAGTTTTTCAAAGGAAACATAAACGTCACAAAACTAAATTGCTTTATATTGTCCCTCAAACTAATCACCGTCCATCTCTCTTATCAAAGCATTGATTAAAATGAACAGATTAAAGGATTGTAATGTCACCTTTTTTTTTTTTGGTGAGAGACCTTAAACTTGATCCCTTTATAACCTTTAACACAATTCATAATTTATGTTTCGCTTACAACAATGAAGTGACTACACACCTGCCAGGAAGGAACTAATGCACCCCTATATGAATGAATTATAGTAAACCATTGTTGTGTCCGTGTGTTATAATACGCCTTCACATTCACGTCTTTCGCAGATTTCAGGTAAGTAACTTAATAAAATCTTTTTGGAATTGACGATTAGGTCTACATTGTCACTACCAGAAAACTTCCCATGTTTAATAAAGCACTACAAATCAACAAAAGGAAAGGTCTGCCTTTGTCTTTGTCTGGTTCAACTCATTCACCACATTAGGCTTTTATTGTATGTAACAATAAAAGTCCATGCCAAAACAAATACATATCAGATTTTTTTTTATTGAGAAATCCCAAACAGAAATATTGATGTTTTTGATTAGCATTATAGTTTTATGGATGATTCTCTAAGTAGGGCTTTTCTCGTGATGACGTGCCTACTTGTAAATGGAGATCTCTATGAGGTTGTGATCTGGGTCTCTGAAGTACAGAGAGCTTATGCTGCCCACGGCTCCACTCCTCTCCACTGGGCCCTCCTCAATCTGGACCCCGCATGCCTTGAAAGGAAAAAGGAGGTGAATATGACATGTCGACACATTACAGACTACATCCTTCAATATGCAAAGGGACAATACCTGCAGGTGTGCAGCAACTGTAGGCAAAGAAGTCTTTGTAATTAGACAGAGGTCTGCAGAGCCTGAGGTCGGAAATTTGGCTTTGGGTTCAAATTCCTGGCCAACTTGATGTAGGTTTATTTTCTGTTGTCCAAAACCCAGGGCCTTACGATCCCCCTGTTGAAACAAGAGACTCGCATTGTGATAGGATACGAACACATGTCTGTCTGTTGTTTGAGAAGAACTCCTTTCATTAATAATCAGAGTCTGCCCCCTAGTGGAAATTAAATAAACTGTAGCTTTATACCCGAAACACAATACCTTGAAGGTGATCACCTTCATGCCAAGCACTGCAGAGTAGAAGTTGATGGTGTCCGGCACACTTTTCACTGTTAGGACAAAATGGTCCAGATGACTCACTTCAACGGGACACGAACTTCGAGGTCGGCATTGTAATGTTGTCGTAGAGAGGGTCTACACAATATTAAAATAAAATGCAGCAATTACGGTACTCTGTACACACAACCGCATAGCTATTACCCAGATGTATGAGTCGACTTCTCAAATGTACATCACATGTATTATTCTTCAACGTTGACCCATTAATATTAGATCAATGAGACCACATTGAAGATATCAATTGATCTCAACATACCTTGACATAGGCCAAATATAAGTTAGAGAAACGATTCCCAATCGTCCGGAGCGCCATCTCTTTTTCTTACTCACTTCCTTATTAGGCTGCTGCAATTTACAACGCACATTACCGTAATACACTACATCTGGTAACGGCTCAAAGGTTATACCTGATATAGAACGCAGAAGCCTCCATATTATTTGCATTGGTGAGGCCATATCAGCAGGATTAATAAGAAGGCTAATTATGAATATATCAGCATGTTAAACACCAACACCTTCCGAGACACTACCAATTGCTTTGTGAGTAAGACCAGAATTGTTATGTCCGCTTAATCAATAACTCCACAGAAAACCTGTCAAATTATATATAGCAGAGCATTTATCATTTCCCAATATGAAACTGTAAAACATGCCAGTTCATGTGGAAATATATTACCATACCGTCCTCCAATCACATCACGTTCAGAACTAATTGAAACAAAATACACACAAAAAGTAACAAGTATTTATTTAAGCGATCTTAACAGTCTACAATAGTTAAGGAATACTATACACATTTATATTATGGTTTGTGTTTATCTAATTTCAGGTTTCGTGTTTTTTTCTTTAAGTATTGCACACCGACATTCCAGATATGGAGCATTCACACGTGAAGCAGTACGGGAACAGAGTGAGTAAACATCTTAAGAGTCTTCCGGAAGGAAGACATTTTACACTCAAAACATCTCAGGTTAGGAATGGAAGAATGGTACACTGAGGTAAGACCTGAACCCAACCGGCAGTCGGACAGGCCTACCGACACTTCATTTCATGTAGCTAGAGATACACGAATAGCACTTTATGCCTAACCGATTCAGACTACTTTATTTTAAAGTCTGAGAACAATTTCCAATACATTCTTTTTACACAGCTACAAAGAATTATGGCAGTATCAAGGTGATGGGAACGAGATGTTTGAAAACAGTCTTCTATATTGAAGAGAACCAACACGTGTGACGGGAAACATCCCATAATGTATGTTTCTGCAGAAAGTAGATGGAAAATACTTGTTCTGACCTACTCTTGATACTTGACCTTAGTAATAAAGAAACATCTTATTTTAAAACCTGGTGTTAATTAATGCATGTATTGGAACATCTCTAATTGCAGAAATGGAAATAATTGTACTTGATAGTGTATAAAGATGCAATAAGATCCCAAAATAACAGTAAGACACAGCTATAGTAGAACCACCTGATCCCAGGGGTTTATTCCCATTACTCCGAAATAAATAATGCTTAAAACATGTAAATAAAATGAGTAAATTACAAATGTAAAAGCAAAAATACTGGACTACTTTTTGGAAACAAAGTGGACAAATAAACCAGAGGATACATGATGCTTGGAAATGTTCCAAGATAAAAATCAAAAAAGGTCAGAAAGAAATGTGATGATTCGTTAAGGGGGCACACAGGTGCAGCCATCAAAAGACATGAACAAGATCCCTGAAACTAAATCTTAAGCCTCTTCACCCTCTTAACAATAGAGCAAGGACAGCAACACATTGAAGGAATTAACACATGACAGGCCTTCTAGTTCTCCCTGCCTCAAAATGTTCCATATCCGCCAATTCTTATAAAGAACGTGATACATCTCTGAGGAGACACACAAAGACACGGAAACTATTATTTAATAAAGTTATGAACTCAATTGCTATGTCATATCCATCTTAACAGTAAAACAATGTGAACCCCTGAAAGGATTTTAAACAATACACCTATGTGCATTAATGGGTATTAAAGGGCTGATTATGGTCCCACGTTCACGCAACACAATGACCTAGCAGACGCTTTGACGCAATAGTGAACATTTATGGTTCTGCGTCAGGTATTAGTAAGCGGACCAATCACACCCCTTGCTGCTGCGTCGCCTCGACGGAAGGTCACAATTTTTGGGAGCCGCACGTCAGGCCCTTGCGGTGGACACAAGGAGGGTTTGCAAGCATGCAAGGGGTCTGTAACCCCTTTGTGTTGCCTAAACGTGGAACCATAATCAGCCCTTAAGAAAAAACTAACAAACAGGGAAACAGATTTGAACACTCAAATTTCAGAATTCACTAGAAAATGGCATTGCTCCAAATATTGCATTATAAGGGGCACGCGTGAATCAAATAGAAAACAGCAAAGGTCAGCCTGAGGTCAGTTCAGCCCACTGGGCTTGTTAACTCCTTTGTTAAATTTGTTTTGGCGTCAGTAGTGCATGCAGTTTATTGGATGCAAACAGAAACTATTATACAGGAAGTGTGCACTGTATAGGGGAATACAAATGTTAGACTTCCTTGTGCCACTATCTGGACGGAAATAGACGCTGAATTAAGAAGAAATTCAATTTTCATGGTCATATATTTCTTAACAATGAGGCACTGGCAGACCTGGGAGGAATGCAAAAAATACGCCCCTTCCATGCCATTTTCATCTGTGTTTCATTTACTCAGAAGGAAATGAAAGATTTTTCACATCGGTGTGTTTTAACAAAGGACACGGAAATAATACATTAACTAAATTTTATCCTTCATAACAATGACCATTAATCACTACGATCAAAGCAATGTATAAGGAATATTTCTTACAATCAATCATAAAGTATGCACAGTATAAACAAAAATAAAAACCATCCAATCCTAAAACAATACAATGTATTGCAAGCAAAAGTGGTTTAGGTGTTTCAGTTAAACCGTTACACACCTTATGCTTACAGGAACTATAACAGCTGCAAAAATAGTTGAATTAATCGATGAATGACCATGTAACATTGTTTTTACTTCATGTCGCACCCTAACATTAAATCCTCAATCAGTTTCCTCAATCACTCCTCAAAAGGGTTTGTTACAGTAAGTGTGTCTTTCAAATGAAAACAGAAACTTCCTCGTCATCTCTATATCAGAGGTAGTTAACAAGTCCTGGAAACAAGCAGGAAACCCTTCGCAAAGTCAATAAAGGTTTAATCATTGTCACTGATGCAAACAGGAGGGGTTTGCCTTCAGGGCTGCCTTCCAGCACGCCATTTTTGAAAGCCTTTTCCTAGAAAGCCACCTGTATCAGAAAGGATTAAGGTGTAATGGTAATCGTAAGGTGATGTGGTAAAAAGAGCAGTGACGGTATGGAGGATGCTGTGGTGCATGAATGGATCAAACACAGGACACTCACCGCCGTTTATGCCCCCTATTATTTTAAGACCTAGTTGACCTATTCTTTAAAAAAAACAAAAATGTTTTGGGCATGTTTAGGCAACACAACTACTTTTTTAAGTTAAGGCAACAAAATGTATGTTTAGGGTGTGTTATTGTAACGTCACTTCTCCCTGTGTGTGTAAAACACAGCTTCACGCCATTAACAACCTGATCCCATCGCGTTGACTTTCAATGGCACTGCATATCAGCTGTATCCTACATCTTTCACTGTACTCAAGATACTCCACAAAGCAAGATGTTATCAGCCACAACAAAATGTGTACATATTGTGAAGATTGTTTACAATTTGTGAACAATGCCGATGTACTGTTTGCTGCCATGTCCATATATGGCTGGGAGACATACAGACTTCCTGTGCCACACAGATTGCAGATCATGGAATCTTTGGAGCCTACGAGTGTGAGAACGTGTTGGCTTTCACCGTTATACAGTGACGAAGGTTTCAACTGATCATCTGGAAATAGTAGCTCTATCATAATTTTCCCCAAAATTGAAGCCAACCCATAACAATAAAGCAATGCTCCCCTCTTGAAGTTTTTTGAAGAGTACACCTAGTTTCCTAATATTATTTTCTGAAAATTAACATGATATGTTGTTCAAAAAGACACTGAAACCATGACTAAATAAACAGGAAATTCCAATTGTTATACGCCTTATCTATCTTAAGAATCAAGCAAAGTGGCCGACCTGGAAGGAATCTTCAGGATTCTATTCATCTTCATTCATTCATTCGTCCTTTAATTTTCTCAGAAAGAATGGTGATGATTATGTTGGTTGGCACACAGGTGCAGTTTTTCAAAGGAAACATAAACGTCACAAAACTAAATTGCTTTATATTGTCCCTCAAACTAATCACCGTCCATCTCTCTTATCAAAGCATTGATTAAAATGAACAGATTAAAGGATTGTAATGTCACCTTTTTTTTTTTTGGTGAGAGACCTTAAACTTGATCCCTTTATAACCTTTAACACAATTCATAATTTATGTTTCGCTTACAACAATGAAGTGACTACACACCTGCCAGGAAGGAACTAATGCACCCCTATATGAATGAATTATAGTAAACCATTGTTGTGTCCGTGTGTTATAATACGCCTTCACATTCACGTCTTTCGCAGATTTCAGGTAAGTAACTTAATAAAATCTTTTTGGAATTGACGATTAGGTCTACATTGTCACTACCAGAAAACTTCCCATGTTTAATAAAGCACTACAAATCAACAAAAGGAAAGGTCTGCCTTTGTCTTTGTCTGGTTCAACTCATTCACCACATTAGGCTTTTATTGTATGTAACAATAAAAGTCCATGCCAAAACAAATACATATCAGATTTTTTTTTATTGAGAAATCCCAAACAAAAATATTGATGTTTTTGATTAGCATTATAGTTTTATGGACGATTCTCTAAGTAGGGCTTTTCTCGTGATGACGTGCCTACTTGTAAATGGAGATCTCTATGAGGTTGTGATCTGGGTCTCTGAAGTACAGAGAGCTTATGCTGCCCACGGCTCCACTCCTCTCCACTGGGCCCTCCTCAATCTGGACCCCGCATGCCTTGAAAGGAAAAAGGAGGTGAATATGACATGTCAACACATTACAGACTACATCCTTCAATATGCAAAGGGACAATACCTGCAGGTGTGCAGCAACTGTAGGCAAAGAAGTCTTTGTAATTAGACAGAGGTCTTCAGAGCCTGAGGTCGGAAATTTGGCTTTGGGTTCAAATTCCTGGCCAACTTGATGTAGGTTTATTTTCTGTTGTCCAAAACCCAGGGCCTTACGATCCCCCTGTTGAAACAAGAGACTCGCATTGTGATAGGATACGAACACATGTCTGTCTGTTGTTTGAGAAGAACTCCTTTCATTAATAATCAGAGTCTGCCCCCTAGTGGAAATTAAATAAACTGTAGCTTTATACCCGAAACACAATACCTTGAAGGTGATCACCTTCATGCCAAGCACTGCAGAGTAGAAGTTGATGGTGTCCGGCACACTTTTCACTGTTAGGACAAAATGGTCCAGATGACTCACTTCAACGGGACACGAACTTTGAGGTCGGCATTGTAATGTTGTCGTAGAGAGGGTCTACACAATATTAAAATAAAATGCAGCAATTACGGTACTCTGTACACACAACCGCATAGCTATTACCCAGATGTATGAGGCGACTTCTCAAATGTACATCACATGTATTATTCTTCAACGTTGACCCATTAATATTAGATCAATGAGACCACATTGAAGATATCAATTGATCTCAACATACCTTGACATAGGCCAAATATAAGTTAGAGAAACGATTCCCAATCGTCCGGAGCGCCATCTCTTTTTCTTACTCACTTCCTTATTTGGCTGCTGCAATTTAAAACGCACATTACCGTAAGACACCACATCTGGTAACGGCTCAAATGTTATACCTGATATAGAACGCAGAAGCCTCCATATTATTTGCATTGGTGAGGCCATATCAGCAGGATTAATAAGAAGGCTAATTATGAATATATCAGCATGTTAAACACCAACACCTTCCGAGACACTACCAATTGCTTTGTGAATAAGACCAGAATTGTTATGTCCGCTTAATCAATAACTCCACAGAAAACCTGTCAAATTATATAACAGAGCATTTATCATTTCCCAATATGAAACTGTAAAACATGCCAGTTCATGTGGAAATATATTACCATACCGTCCTCCAATCACATCACGTTCAGAACTAATTGAAACAAAATACACACAAAAAGTAACAAGTATTTATTTAAGCGATCTTAACAGTCTACAATAGTTAAGGAATACTATACACATTTATATTATGGTTTGTGTTTATCTAATTTCAGGTTTCGTGTTTTTTTCTTTAAGTATTGCACACCGACATTCCAGATATGGAGCATTCACACGTGAAGCAGTACGGGAACAGAGTGAGTAAACATCTTAAGAGTCTTCCGCAGGGAAGAAATTTTACACTCAAAACATCTCAGGTTAGGAATGGAAGAATGGTACACTGAGGTAAGACCTGAACCCAACCGGCAGTCGGACAGGCCTACCGACACTTCATTTCATGTAGCTAGAGATACACGAATAGCACTTTATGCCATTACCGATTCAGACTACTTTATTTTAAAGTCTGAGAACAATTTCCAATACATTCTTTTTACACAGCTACAAAGAATTATGGCAGTATCAAGGTGATGGGAACGAGATGTTTGAAAACAGTCTTCTATATTGAAGAGAACCAACACGTGTGACGGGAAACATCCCATAATGTATGTTTCTGCAGAAAGTAGATGGAAAGTACTTGTTCTGACCTACTCTTGATACTTGACCTTAGTAATAAAGAAAAATCTTATTTTAAAACCTGGTGTTAAATTAATGCATGTATTGGAACATCTCTAATTGCAGAAATGGAAATAATTGTACTTGATAGTGTATAAAGATGCAATAAGATCCCAAAATAAACTCAAACATTCCAAAATAACTTTTTTGCACGTCTTGCCCCAAATACTGTACAACCTTCTACATTTTGTATTTAAAAGAATTCAACATTTGACAGTTCATGCCTCTCAAAAAAATATTGATACTTTCTTTCTTACATTTGACATATGAAGGGAAATTGACAGTACATAGCATCCTTTAGGAGTTCCATGTCCAAGTAGATGTTTAATCAGCTCCGTGTAAATCTGAGTATTTATAGATATGAAAAACTATGGGATACTCTTATTCATGACCCATATACTCAAATCCCACTCCCGTCACTCTCACAACCAAAACACCGTTATATTGATGGAAAGTATCTCTTCAATTTTTTTACTTTTGACTTTCAGGCGATGACTCTTCTTAACTGCATGCAGTGAAAAAATAGTTTCAAAACACTTTCAAACTTATGGGAATAAATAATAGTCACGGTCTATTAGGCACATATGAGCGCTAATACAAAATATTTTATAATATGAAGTGCTGAAACTACAAGCTGGTTTGTAGTCCCTGTAAAGTAATAATTTTGTCATTAAGAGACAAAACGGACAGACCCTGGGATAGAGCGCCTTGGCTTAGGACAATTGGGAAAAGAAGCAGATCACTAAGAATAAAAACAAAATTTTGGTTAATAAATACCGGAGATGCACCGCCGCCTAACCATAAGACATATCCGCCGACACTATTCTGCCAGGCATCCGGAGCCACCGCTCATCACTGCATTTGGGGGGGGGGGGGGGGGGGGGGGGGGAGGGGTGTACAAACACGTGGGGGGAAATAAAATTAAAATAACCAAAGCTGGGGAATAATTTCCCAACCACCTGTCACAGAAATGAGGCATTAGATACCCTAACTGAATGAAGAGGAAGGCCCACACGTCTCGTCAGAGTGCCACCGCCCGCTGTATCTCTGTATCTACACTGAAGCTCTGTTACATTACATTACACCACGCTCTCCCTGTTGGCCGACACGAGCACAGCCCGGCGGCAGATGGGACAGGTGGAGTTCTCCGAGAGCCAGCGGTCGATGCAGTGCACGTGGTACTCGTGGGAGCAGGGCAGCTTCCGCAGCTTGTTGCCCTCCGCGTACTCCGTTATGCACACGCTGCAAGTCTTCAGGGCGTCGCTCTCGCCAAAGTTACGCATCGCAAGGTTGTCGATCTGCTCTTTGGTCAACCCCTGCGGCTGGTCCTCGTCGTCGTCGTTGAGGAGGAAGAAGTGGGCGAGCCGGAGGAACGGCAGAGAGCTGGGCTCCTCCATGCTGATGGGGGGTCTGGGCCGAGCCCTGAAGCCCCCGCCTCCGCCACCAACCGCGCCTTCCCTCCCGGCCGGGCCGGAGGTCAGGCCTTCCTCTAAGTCCCTTTCCGCTGTCCGAGCCTCCCCTGCACTAACGGCGCCCACGGATGGCTCCTCCGCCACAGGCGCGCTCGCGCCTTCTGGGTTGTTGAGGGTCTCAGTCGGTTCTGCGGGCGTGCCGGCTCCGCGGTTTGAGTCCGAGGACTCTGAGTCGGAGTCCATGAGGTAGCTGAGCTCACCGAAGCCGGTCATGATCTGACGGATCATCGACTGGAGCGCCATGGAGGTTGCCTCGCCCAGGCCGGCGTCGGAGATCCTCCGTATGGGGATGCGGATGGTGCTGACGTAGGTCCTCACGCCAGCGCGCTCCGAGCGCGAGAAGGTCCTACGAAAGCCGCCCCGTTCACTCTCGTACAGGAAGGTATTGTTTGAGTTCTGGGAACGGGAGCGCGTGCGGTTCGCAATGCTGTCTCTTTGGCGGTACTCGCCTGGCCGCACGCGACGCACCTGGAGGTCCAGCATGATGGTGGGAGGCCGCCGACCCCCTGCCCCACCTTCTGCACCCGCGGCCTCTCCTTCTGGAGGTCCTGCACTCGGGGCCTCCGTCACGGGCGCCGCTTCCACCGCTGCCGGCTGCGCTTCGTACTCGGGATTGCTCTGCCTAGAGGGCACGTGTTGTCGAGTCCTAGAGCTGCCCTCGGCAGGTGCCACAGGGGCCGGGACGGGGCGGGGGGCATGGCGAAGGTGAGGAAGACCGTCCAGCCGCTCCAGGCTGAGAGGGGAGCGACTCCGGGCTGTGCGAGCCCTGGTTCTGCGGGGTTCTGGACTGGGACTGCGGGCTCTCCTTTGTGCTCGACGTGGGGGGGGGCTAGGGGGGGACTGGACCGGGGGCTCGGTGGGGGCAGGGATCGGGGGTTCTGGTAGCACCTCCTGCATCACAGCATCTTCAAATTCAGGCTCTGGCTCCACTATGACAGCCAACTCTTCTACGACTGGTTCCTCAACCACCTCCTCCACCTCCATGGACACAGCCTGTGGCTCAGGCTCAGCCTCGGCCTCAGGCACTGGTGATGCAGGCACCGGTGGTGGAGGTAGTGCTGGTGCAGTCACCCCTGCTGCAGGCGCTCCTGCTGCAGTCACACCTGCTGCAATTACACATACTGCAGGCACACCTGCTGCAGGCACACCTGCGGCAGTCACCCTTACTGCAGGAACACCTGCTGCTGCAGGCCCGGCTGCTGTAGTCCCACCTGCGGCAGTCACCCCTACTGCAGTCACTCCTGCTGCAGGCACAGCTGCTGAAGGCACCCCGGCTGCCGCGACCTCCCCTGTGGCCCCTGGAGCCTCCGGGGTCTCCTGCCCGCCCTCCGCCGCCGCTGCTGCCTGCTGCTCGGCCAGGCTGCGATTCACGTTGATTTCTAGACTGAAGCGGAAGTCGCCGCTGTTCGGGTTCGTTTGGCTCACGGCCCGCCATGACTGGTTGCCGCGGTGACCACTTCTCGTGGTGTTCCCCGTGCGCCGTACCGTGTTCAGCCAGTCCAACAGCGTGTCACCGTTGGAAGAGTCCTCTGAGCCCCCAGGGGTTTCTATGGAAATATGGAGGGAGGGATTTTTTAATATATTTTGTTGGAACATTTTTGTTAATTTCAACCACTTTTTAAAAAAAAACATTTTGTAGACTCACCACCAGTGGCTTCTCCAGTTTCAGTGCTGGGGCTGCTGTTCGGCGGATCTGGACCATCTTTGATTTGTTGAAGTCGACTCAAAAGCTCATCCTCTGTTACCTCACCTAGGGAAAAACAATGTTATTTAAATGTTTTTGTCAAGCATCGGTGGTCTTAGGTTTCATCTGCAGACATCTCACACAAATACCACTGTCAATGTAGACTTGCTTGACCTATATGCGTTGCAAAAATGTCCAAAAAAGAAGATAACAAATGTTTCTAATGGGATCGGCCTGGCCTCTTTTGTTGTACACAAAAACAGGACAGTACTGAAAGCCACCAGACTTACCAGGACAAGCCACTGCCCATTCAAAGCTCTCTCCTTGCACGTTGCCTTGCTAAAGGATGCGCGGAACTTACATTCCCCCTCCCACTGTCCTGGGACAGAAACGGACGGTGTCTTCACTCAGTAGACCACAGGTTGCTGCTTGTTTAGAATAGTGTCAATGAACTAAAACCAAAGACTTGTTTCCTTAATGAAATGTCCACAAAAACCAATAATATTTAACTAGAAGATGGCTAACTGGCAATCCAGAACCTAGACTGTTAAAACAATGCAATACCAATAGCAATACTGTGAATGTGTCATAGAACTACAAGACAACAAATACATTGATACACAAATGAGCTTGTCACAGGCCTGGTGAGAACCTGCCTCTGGTTTGATTTTTGGCCCATAATCATAGCTCATCCGGAGTTCAAATCAACACATCATCACATGAGCAACATTGAGCCTCAATTTAAACATTAGTCACCATCAGATGAGTGTTTATTACCTGGGGTGCCCAAAAGGTTGTTGTCCCTCATGAGGCGATAATCCTCATCGCTAAGATTATTGACAAACTGGTAGAAGGCCTCTTCCCTGTCCAGGCGGTCCAACTGTCTTCGCCGCTGTGATTCTGACTGGTCACTGCCACTTTGCTCTGAGCCGTCAGACCCCTCCATCGATACAGAAATGGAGAGAGGTCAAGGTTCCGCGACCAGGATCCAGTTACTGTGGGAGAGAGTAACAATGTGTCATTTCAACACATGCTGTATTGTGAAAACTGAGAAATGTCATCAGCAATGTTCACAGGATCTACTGACGGTTCTCAATCACAGCAGAGACATGGCAAACATTTGATGATATAAATAATGATAGAAAGAAGTATCGTTCCAAGGTTTGTACAAAGCTTGGATGAATCATGGACTACATCACACTCAATATGCACGTAGCCGAATTAACCATTTGCCCCGTTAAGCTTACCCATTTTACAGCATTTTCTGCTTTACAGAAAATCAGCACCTAGTTCTAAATTACATTTGGATCTGTAATTTGACAGTTGACTAAATAGATCCAGATATAATGCAATCTGAAGTCAAATGTATGGAGAGCCTACACCTCCAACGCAGGCTCTATCGTTTGTTTACAACATACAGACTAAATGGATATCGCAACATCACAAACAAACGCACACGTGTATGGCCTAGCTCGACTGAAAGACGCATAGCCAGTTATCTACTGAGTCTGAAGGCCCTGTGAGACAAGGAATTTGTCGTAATTGAGAAAAAACACAAAACAAAATGGCATCATCCAACCAGCCATTGCTACGCTAATGGTTTAGCCACCTAGCTTTGGTTCTCAGCCCATAGTAAGTTTCTATCGCATTAGCTGTTATTAGCTAGCACAACAACCCGTTCCCACAGCCATTTCCGAAAAGCTCAATAGAAAACCTTTCCATACATTTACTTCCACATCGTTATAACACAACCAACCCTCCAATGACCCGTAGTTTAACGTGGGCTACCTGGTTATATTCAAGTGACCAATACGAGCCATCAACCTGTAACAACCCAGGAGCTACCCTGGAGTTAGCATAGCGGTGCTACTCATCTGTGGCTAAAAGGTGCAACTTGGGGACGAGCAGCTGTTCACACCAACGCGTCCCTGGTCTTTAAACTATAACACGTCATTAGCAAAGGTTGTGCGGAATACATGGCCGCATTGAACTCTCACCAAGCAACGGCGTCGCTCTACAAATACATTATTAAAATGTGTTAGCAAACGTTAGCCCGAACCAGCGACGTCAAACAACGCTAATGACGATGATGACCGCTACCTTAGCATTAGCCGGCGAACTATTGATCATTTTGTACATATTAGGGTGTAACAGTGTAGAGCAAGTGGTGTTCATGTTACCTGTCGAGTCTGTGAGTGCCTTATTTGGACGTACTTGAAGGTGGTTTCTAAAAAAAAAACACTACGGATTTCGCTTGGGATAATAGTGGGCAATCTCAGGAGTCCATTTTCTCTTGTATAAAGCTTAGCAGTGATATTCCGGAAACTGGGGGAGAGCATGAGTATGGAAGGAGACGTTTGTTTCGGAATTCCGGGTACTTTCACTAAACTATAGCGCCACGGTGCGGGCGTAAAATATAATGCGTATGTCACATCGACACGTAACTGCTATAGATGACAATCGAACAAGCAGAAGATAGGATGTGTGCGCGTATTTCAAGACTCACGTTTTTAAATAATGGTAGCCTAGTAACATTCGTCAACTGATTAGGCCTAATACAAACGTCAAATATAGGTCACAAGAAATGTGTTGCTTTATACATTTCTTAAATGATATGTCTGTTTTGGAAAAACGTATGGCAAATCGGAATTTTCTTGTGGTCCTAGAATGTGATATTCTTTAGTCTTGAGTTATTGATATTTTCATTGTAGAACATATTTTAAGTAGGCCTATTGATTTGCCAGTTTTAATCCAATGATCTCATGTCAATAACCGATAGCTCACACATATTTGTGTTATGAGTGTGCCAAATCTTCTGCGTATGTATCTGACAAAAAAAAAGTATTCATGATGATCAGAATAGTAGCCCGTTTAAGTTTGAGTCAATTATACATATTTTTACTCAACAAAATCAAATATTATGAAGGGTTAGCTGGAAACCTTTTGTGTAGCCTATCACTTGGCTGACTGCACAGGATTAGCTAATTTCCTCTACTTCCTTTTTTTATTTTTTTAAAACAATCTGCTCTCTCTAAAAACACAATTTAGTACATTAGATAACTCAGGGGCCACCAGGCATCCGGATCCTGGACTGAAACATGTGACATGCTACCTGATCAGTTGCACCACACATTACAATACATGCTGTTTTCTTTAATTCCCCGCCCTATTTGCTATGGATGACTTAAGAGCAACAACAAAGCTAATACTACCTGACTGACTGATTATTTTTGGGAGCACATCACAGGGTGTGTTTATGATGTGAGGCAGATTCTTCCACTCCAATTAAGCATGCCAAAATGTGTTCTACAGCAGCCCGCAGCAGAGTTATGGATGAGCATCACTCTCGCAATGCCTGACCCTGTGTGCTAATTAGTTATGGCATGAGCCAAGCTAGGAGTTGGGCAGAAATGATATGCCTTTTGTCTCAGAATCCTCAGATTAACACCTTGGTATCGCGTGTAGTTGGCGTGCCTTCTTCTTATGAAACAATGTAGTTGCCATTGTGTTATTTAAACAATATGTTGACATACTATATTCTGCTATTTGTTTAACTGATTAATATGTTAAACACATTTAAACTTTATGCAATCATTCTTCTTTCTTTTACGCAATCAGTAAGGCATATAGATGCCGTGGAAAGAGGTATTCTTGAATGCACAGTCGTTTTATGTAATTTATCATGAGTGGAAAAAACACAACCCGACTCTCTTCAGAAAGCAGCATTCAGAATCGTATTTTTATTTATATAAGTACTCCATAAAAATTATTAAAAAACTAAGAAAGTTACCAAGATTACATTATCACCATACATCCTTGATCACAAATATTTAAAACCTTTGCAAAAGTTACAAAAAAACAACCAAAAGAAAAAACAAAATTATTCATTAGTATCTATAAAACAGCAAATTCTTCACAAATAAGATTTTTTTGCAAGTAATTTTTTCTTTCCTTATTTGTGTTTTACACAGTAACACAACAGTCTCACAACAAGGTCATGGTCTTATAACAAAACTTCCAACAAAATGTAAATATTTCTTGTTTTCTGTCAATACTTTCATATTTTGGTTTTTAAACCAGAAACTTGTCGTCGAATATCCTTTCCACTGCCTGTAGTAAATTAGTTTCTAGAGGCAGTGGAAAGGACTGCTTCCCTTCCGGCCGGGCCAGAGGTCAGGCTTTCCTCTAAGTCCCTCTCCCCCCGTTACGCGTCGCGAGGTTGTTGATCTGCTCTTTGGTCAACCCCTGCGTCGTCGTCGTTGAGGAGGAAGAAGTGGGCGAGCCGGAGGAACGGCAGAGAGCTGGGCTCCTCCATGCTGATGGGGGGTCTGGGCCGAGCCCTGAAGCGCCCGCCTCCGCCACCAACCGCGCCTTCCCTCCCGGCCGGGCCGGAGGTCAGGCCTTCCTCTAAGTCCCTTTCCACTGTCCGAGCCTCCCCTGCACTAACGGCGCCCACGGATGGCTCCTCCGCCACAGGCGCGCTCGCGCCTTCTGGGTTGTTGAGGGTCTCGGATGGTTCTGCGGGCGTGCCGGCTCCGCGGTTTAAGTCAGAGGACTCTGAGTCGGAGTCCATGAGGTAGCTGAGCTCACCGAAGCCGGTCATGATCTGACGGATCATCGACTGGAGCGCCATGGAGGTTGCCTCGCCCAGGCCGGCGTCGGAGATCCTCCGGATGGGGATGCGGATGGTGCTGACGTAGGTCCTCACGCCAGCGTGCTCCGAGCGCGAGAAGGTCCTACGAAAGCCGCCCCGTTCACTCTCGTACAGGAAGGTATTGTTTGAGTTCTGGGAACGGGAGCGCGTGCGGTTCGCAATGCTGTCTCTTTGGCGGTACTCGCCTGGCCGAGGTCCTGCACTCGGGGCCTCCGCCGCGGGCGCCGCCTCCACCGCTGCCGGCTGCGCTTCATACTCAGGATTGCTCTGCCTAGAGGGCACGTGTTGTCGAGTCCTAGAGCTGCCCTCGGCAGGTGCCACAGGGGCCGGGACGGGGCGGGGGGCATGGCGAAGGTGAGGAAGACCATCCAGCCGCTCCAGGCTGAGAGGGGAGCGACTCCGGGCTGTGCGAGCCCTGGTTCTGCGGGGTTCTGGACTGGGACTGCGGGCTCTCCTTTGTGCTCGACGTTGGGGGGGGCTAGGGGGAGACTGGACCGGGGGCTCGGTGGTGGCAGGGACAAGGGGTTCTAGTAGCACCTCCTGCATCACAGCATCATCAAATTCAGGCTCTGGCTCCACTATGACAGCCAACTCTTCTACGACTGGTTCCTCAACCACCTCCTCCACCTCCATGGACACAGCCTGTGGCTCAGGCTCAGCCTCGGCCTCAGGCACTGGTGATGCAGGCACCGGTGGTGGAGGTATTGCTGGTGTAGTCACCACTGCTGCAGGCACACCTGCTGAAGGCACACCTGCGGCAGTCACCCTTACTGCAGGAACACCTGCTGCTGCAGGCCCGGCTGCTGTAGTCCCACCTGCAGCAGTCACCCCTACTGAAGTCACTCCTGCTGCAGGCACAGCTGCTGAAGGCACCCCGGCTGCCGCGACCTCCCCTGTGGCCCCTGGAGCCTCCGGGGTCTCCTGCCCGCCCTCCGCCGCCGCTGCTGCCTGCTGCTCGGCCAGGCTGCGATTCACGTTGATTTCTAGACTGAAGCGGAAGTCGCCGCTGTTCGGGTTCGTTTGGCTCACGGCCCGCCATAACTGGTTGCCGCGGTGACCACTTCTCGTGGTGTTCCCCGTGCGCCGTACCGTGTTCAGCCAGTCCAACAGCGTGTCACCGTTGGAAGAGTCCTCTGAGCCCCCTGGGGTTTCTATGGCAATATGGAAGGAGGGATAGTTTAAATATATTTTGGCTTGAAGATTTTTTGCTAATTTCAACCACTTTAAAAAAAAAACATTTTGTAGACTCACCACTAGTGGCTTCTCCAGTTTCAATGCTGGGGCTGCTATTCTGTGGTTCTGGACCATCTTTGATTTGTTGAAGTACACTCAAAAGCTCATCCTCTGTTACCTCACCTAGGGAAAAAAATGTTATTTAAATGTTTTTGTCAAGCATTGGTGGTCTTAGGTTTCATCTGCAGACATCTCATACAAATACCACTGTCAATGTAGACTTGCTTGACCTATATGCATTGCAAAAATGTCCAACAAAAAAGATAACAAATGTTTCTAATTGGATCGGCCTGTAGAGCAGTTTGGTCTTTTGTTTTACACAAAAACAGGACAGTACTGAAAGCCACCAGACTTACCAGGACAAGCCACTGCCCATTCAAAGCTCTCTCCTTGCACGTTGCCTTGCTAAAGGATGCGCAGAACTTACATTCCCCCTCCCACTGTCCTGGGACAGAAATGGACGGTGTCTTCACCCAGTAGACCACAGGTTGCTGCTTGTTTAGAATAGTGTCAATGTACTAAAACCAAAGACTTGTTTCCTTAATGAAATGTCCCAAAAAACAATAATATTTAACTAGAAGATGGCTAACTGGCAATCCAGAACCCAGGCTGTTAAACCAATGCAATAGCAATACTGTGAATGTGTCATAGAACTACAAGACAACAAATACATTGATACACAAATGAGCTTGTCACATGCCTGGTGAGAACCTGCCTCTGGTTTGTTTTGTGGCCCATAATCATAGCTCATCAGAAGTTCAAATCAACACATCATCACATGAGCAACATTGGGGCTCAGGTTAAAAATGTTAGACACCATCAGATGAGTGTTTATTACCTGGGGAGCCCAAAAGGTTGTTGTCCCTCATGAGGCGATAATCTTCATCGCTAAGATTATTGACAAACTGGTAGAAGGCCTCTTCCCTATCCAGGCGGTCCAACTGTCTTCGCCGCTGTGATTCTGACTGGTCACTGCCACTTTGCTCTGAGCCGTCAGACCCCTCCATCGATACAGAAATGGAGAGAGGTCAAGGTTCCGCGACCAGGATCCAGTTACTGTGGGAAAGAGAAGCAATGGGTCATTTCAACACTTGCTGTATTGGGAAAAATGAGAAATGTCATCAGCGATGTTCAAAGGATCTACTGATGGTTCATAATCACAGCAGAGACATGGCAAACATTTGATGCTATAAATAATGATATAAAGAACTATCGTTCCAGGGTTTGTACAAAGCTTGGATGAATCATGGACTACATCACACTCAATATGCACGTACCCGAATTAACCATTTGCCCCGTTAAGCTTACCAATTTTACAGCATTTTCTGGTTTACAGAAAATCAACACCCAGTTCTAAATTACATTTGGATCTGTAATGTGACATATATTACTAAATAGATCGAGATATAATGCAATCTAAAGCCAAATGTATGGAGAGCCTACACCTCCAACGCAGGCTGTATCGTTTGTTTACAACATACAGACAAAATGGATATCGCAAAATCACAAACACATGCACACGCAGGGTCGTCGTTAGGCCTATTTTGGGGGGCTAAGCCCCCACAAGATGTTCAAAAGCCCCACCTACAAAAAATATATATATAGTTTTATTTTTTTCCTTTACAAAAAAAAAAATCTTTTTGTCAAGGAAATCGTAATACAATATACATCGCCATACAAAGAGTTGAAATAAATACTAATACAATGAGAAGTTGCCTTTAATTTGGATTAAAATTGCATTGATGTATACATTTTCTAACCTATTTTCCTTGAACTCACCCCAATATGTAGACTTAAATCAAACCAACTCTTTAATTTGTTGTTAAAAGGAGGACATCCTGAAGACTCAGGAGAGGGAAACAGGAGGTCTTAAGGCAAGTAAAGAAAAGAGAGTGAGCCAGAAAACACTCTTTTATTTTTAAATAATAAACAACGACTAGCCAATTCATAATAAATGATGAATTAAAGAACCACTTCAAAGATGTGTTGAAAAAAAGCACTGCTGGGGCTAATGATGTGTTCCTGAATCCTCGGACCCCAGCCTTCCGAGTCGGAAGTCGGGAAATCTCCCAGCTCTCTTGAGGCATTTCTCGCCCCCTTTTTGTCTTCATTTCTTGGAATTCTGAGAGTAGACCGAGAGTAGTGATGGCGCTCTCAACAAAAATGGCTGCGCCCGTGAAGAGATTTATTAGGGGTCCGAGCAGTGAAGCTGCTTGGTCCCCTATTGTTTCTGGAACGTTTTTTTTTTTTCCCTCAAATTCTGTAAAAGTCATGCTGCAGCCTATACCGTAAGTCGAAAACTCCTGAAATTCATCAGACAACATTCCGACTCATTCGTTTCCAAGAATCTGACTGCCAAGACAGAGTATGGCATTAGGGGAACTTCTTCGGTAACCATTTTTCCTTCATAATTAACTCTGTCATATTTCGATTTCTTCCGTTAGTGTTCTTGACTACAAAGGTTTAATTTCCCCAGAATTGCAAAGATTCAGGTATACGCTTTTAAGAAAGCCCTGAATTCACTTGAGAAATGTGTGCTTGTAGGTTTCTGGATGTTGTATGCTTATCAATAGACATTTTGACCATGTGAACGAGGCTGCAGTTCAGGTTTATCAGTGGCTCAGTGGGATAATGCCTTGTACAGGTGATCCTTAGGTTGAGAGCAAGAATCCCGATTATAGCATACTGAACATGACATTCGGGCATTGCTTTGCAGCTCACCTGAAAGCCGAGGCACAGTATTGCAATAAGTGGAACATCTTCATCAACATCCTTTCCTTCATAATTATTTGTCATATTTATATATCTTTCATTAGTGTGTTCTTGACTTTTAATTTTGCTCGGACCCAGCACTCGAGTTGAGGGGGGATGAGGGGGGATGGCATACCCCTTTGGAATTAAAATGATCAAAATCATCCCCCTTCTGAAACAGCCATCTCCTCTTCCCATCCCCGAGACAGACGCTGGTAGCGTGAAGCTGTCTCTGCATCTTAGACATCGCTTCCGCAGGCAACTCTGTCCCGTTTTCTCCCTTTCATTCTAACCCGTGAGCAACGCTAGTCTCCCTTCTCTGCCGAAAGCATTTTTGAAAAAGAACAAGAAGAATCTGTTTTTAAAGTCCTTAAATGTGATGCATGCCTCCGAATCGTGTGATGCGTCCGATCAGCTGGGTTTTTTTTTGGGATAAAATATATAATAATCAGTGTTGGGCAAGTTACTTTAAATTAGTGACTTAGTTACAGTTACTAGTTACTTCTTTCAAAAGTAACTCAGTTACTTTAAGTTACTCGTTACTTTCAAGGTAACTAGTTACTAGGGAAAGTAACTTTTTTTTCTGAATTATCTTATTAATGTATTAATGTGGCAATGGACCTCCCTAACTGGATAGTTAGGGAGGCTGCCAGTCCTCTGGCTTGCTTACATGTAAGTCCTATCCTACCACAAGCGCAATGCGCCACCTAGTGACCTGAACGTGCCATAGCAGTGTAGTAGTGTGAGTGCAAATGAATGAAATATTTCCATTGTTTCCAACTGTTTCCAACCCTCTACAAATGCACACACCAATTATTTTGGGGTTGATGTGGCATAGTGTTCGACAAAACAACTGTAAAATTTGATCATTGTACCCAGTATCACTACGATGAAGCAGTGGATCAACAAAACACAACATACAGTATGTTTTGAAACTTTTGATAGGCATATTTATTGTAGCCATTGAAACAGGTACAAAGTATAGTTTTGGCAGTGCAAAAATTAAACTGTGCCTCCGACCATTTAGCAACTGTAGGACTCAATAATAGTGCAAAACTGATACAATAGATGTTTACAATGTAAACACAGTGAGGTTTATCCGTTCTTTGTAACCTTAACACAAAACAGCTAAACTCCACCAACTGGAGACCTCATCATCAATAATGATGGGCAAACTTAAAAGTATTTTCAGCCTCACAAAGAGAAACTAAATAAATAAAAAGTACTTTCAGCCTCACAAACATAGTTAATGTTTAACAAAAATAATATTTCCTCCACTCTGGCCATTTAGATAAATAAAACAACTGATGAAATCAATAATGGTGGATAAAGTGCTTTAGTAGTCTATGTTAGTATGTCTATGTCTATATCAGTCTTTGTCCATACATTTGTTTAGCTGTGTCTGGGTTATAGACTTATAGGCTTTGTAAAATCAAGCTTTCGTTGTTTGGCTGGAGTGGCTTCTCATTTAGCGTCGGCGGAGCTGACGTTAGCAGCAGCATCACCAGTGTTACCTTCAGGGTCTTTTTCAACTAGCTTGGTAGATGCGTGTTGTTTCTGAAGATGTTTCATCAGATTAGAATTGCTAGTTTTTGATGTGGCTAGAGTTTTCGAACCTCCACATAGATGACAGGTCACCAAAATATTCCTTATGTCTATTACCGTCAGAAAGGAAAAATAATGTGCATATTTCCATGAGAAATACAACGCCTTGACTGTCGTCAACTGCCGCCATTGTTTTAATTCATTTACTTGTGCGTCGCTGCGTCACATGACTCACGTCCGCTTCACGTCCACCACGGAAACTGTATTCCTGGGTTATGCACGTGAAGTAACGAGTAACGAGCCTGTTTAAATCGCAGTAACGATTAACGCGTTACTGATTTTGACAAAGTAATTAGTTACAGTGCTCGTTACGGCAAAAGTAACGTAGTTACTGTAACGCATTACTTAATAACGCGTTAGTCCCAACACTGATAATAATATAATAATAATAATAATAATAATAATAATAATAATAATAATAATAATAATAATAATAATAGTTATACAAATAATAATAATTATTACACCGTTGGTCTCCCACCATATCCAATGTCATCAGCACAAATGATCTGTCCCTAAAAGTTAAAATCCACCATCCCCCCTGGCTTGTTTTTACAACTCGACCACTTCAGGTCACCAATTCATGCATTGCAAGGTCTTGCTGTGCATGCATACAATGTAAAGTTGTGTTGTTTGTTTTCGGGCTGGTTTGCTAAAGAGGCGAATGTATCTAACAATAAACAACGACTAGCCAATTTCATGACACAATCACAAAGACGAACGGAAACGCTATGAATGCTCAGAGACCGGAAATTAGGTAAAAAGTCGGAAGGCTGGCGTCCGAGGATTCAGGAACACACCACAAGCTCCCCCAGCCTCTAAATCCTAGTGACGTCCCTGTGCACACATGTATGGCCTAACTCGACTGAAAGACGCAAAGCCAGTAATCTATTGAGTCTGAAGAGTCCATGTGAGACCGGGAATTGGTCATATTAGCACAGGTTGTGCTGAACACACTGCCGAATTGAATAGCAAACGTAAGCCTGAACCAGCGACGTCAAACAATACTAATGACGATGATGACCACTACCTTAGCGTTAGCCGGCGAACTATTGATCATTTTATACATAGTAGGGCGTAACAGTGTAGAGCAAGTGGTGTTCATGTTACCTGTCGAGTCTGTTAATGCCTTATTTGGACGCACTTCAACGTGGTTTCTAAAAAACACTACGGATTTGGCTTGGATAATAGTGGGCAATCTCAGAAGTCCATTTTCTCTTGTATAAAGCTTAGCTGTTTATATTCCGGAAACTAGGGGAGAGCATGAGTACGGAAGGAGATGTTTGTTTCGGTTTCAGTCCGTCTGTGCCCGGTACCTTCTCAACAAGCAGGTCCGCCTGCATCCAGAGGGGGCGCCAATGAGGGCGCAGATGATTTTTTTTTTTTTAACTGCTCGTGGCACCCCCAGCGTGTCATCAAAAAATGGTTCGCCCGTGCCCAGAACCGCCCCTGGTGTTGTTAGCATGCCAATTCTTCAATGGCTATATGTATCTGACAAAAAAAAAGTATTCATGATTATCAGTACAGTAGCCCGTTTAACTTTAATTAATTGTACATATTTTTACTCAACAAAATCATATAGAATGAAGGGTTATACTAGCTGGAAACCTTTTGTGTATCACTTGGCTGGATACCAGCTCTGGTTGCACAAGATAAGTCAATTTCTGCTACTTCCCTTTTTTCTTATTTTAAAACATTCTGCTCTCTCTAAAAACACAATTTACTCAATTAGAGAACTCAGGGGCCACCAGGCATCCGGATCCTGGACTGGAACATATGACATGCTGCCTGATCAGTTGCACCACACATTACAATACATGCTGTCTTCTTTAATTCCCCCCCTTATTCGCTATGGATGACTTAAGAGCAACAAGAAAGCTGATAATACCTGACTAACTGATTATTTTTGGGAGCACATCACAGGGTGTGTTTATGATGTGAGGCTGAATCTTCCACTCCAATTAAGCATGCCAAAATGTGTTCCACAGCAGACCGCAGCAGAGTTATGGATGAGCAATCACTCTCACAATGCCTGACCCTGTGTGCTAATTAGTTATGGCATTAAAAAAACATGAGCCAAGCTAGGAGTTGGGCAGAAATGACATGCCTTTTGTCTAGGAATCCTCATATTAACACCTTGGTATCGTGTGTAGTTGGCTTTCCTTCTCCTTATGAAACCATGAACTTGCAATTGTGTTATTTAAACAATATGTTAACATACTCTATTCTGCTATTTGTTTAACTGATTATTATGTTAAACACATTTAAACTCTATGCAATCATTCGTCTTTCTTTGACGCAATCATTAAGGCATAAAGACGCCCTGGAAAGAACTTTTCTTGAATGCACGTCATTTAATGTAATTTATCATAAGTGGAAAAAACACAACCCGACTCTCTTCAGAAAGCAGCATTCAAAATCGTATTTTAATTTGTATATTTACTCCATAAACATTATTACAAAACTCAGCAAGTTACCAATATTACATTATCACCATACAGGCTTGATCACAAATATTTAAAACCTTTGCAACAGTTACAACAAAAACAAACAAAACAAAAAAAAATTATACTCAAATAATTTACATGAAAATCTATAAAACAGCAAATTCTTCACAAATGAGATTTTTTTGCAAGTAATTTTTTCTTTGCTTATTTGTGTTTTGCACAGTAACACAACACTCTCACAACAAGATCATGGTCTTATTACAAAACTTCCAACAAAATGTAAATATTTCTAGTTTTCTGTCAATACTTTCATATTTTGGTTTTTAAAACCAGAAACTTGTCGTTGTATATCCTTTCCACTGCCTGTAGAGGCGCATAAAAGGTTACTCACACACACAAATACTTCACAGCACTTTCTAAGAAAAATATACACTTACAAAATATGTTACAAATTGGCACACAAAAAATATACAAGATTTTGTAGTGTCAAGAGTTCATTAAGATCCTTTCTGGTGACTCTAGACAGTATATATAAAGCTCGGTATTCTTTTAATGAAAAGACCAAAGTAATTTCAAATAATTTCATTGAATCATGGTGTGAACACATCAAACATAAAATAACAATATAATATACATTCATAAAGAGGGTTAGGTACCTTATGTATTTTGCATTTCTTTTTTGTTATCTCTGGGAAAATGAAATAAAACCAAAAAAAACGAATTGTCAACTTTCTTAGCACCATTAACATGAGGCAGCTCAACAGTGGCACATCAAAAAGAAAAAAAAGAAACAAAGAAAATGACAATTATGAACACAGAAAAGTACATTCAATTTGACAATAGGCAGAAATGAGTGAAGGCAGACTAAGTGTGGCGCTTTCCTTCAGCAGCTTGTCTTGGACCTAACCCTGATACACTAGTGACAAAGGAACAACCAAAATAGTATGGCACAGAGAGAGAAAATAATAAACATGGACAGAACAGTTTGATTATGATTCTTGCCTTTCTGCAAGAGATCCATCCCCCATCCTCCTGTGCTTCAGAATTACCATAGCCAAAGTGACAAGGCTTTTTTCATAAATCAAGTGTCGATATGTTGGCACATCTTCATGCAGTTGTAGTTAATTAGTGCTCGGTTTAAACAGATATTGGAGAAGGAAATTAAAGGCATACAGTCTAGGAAGATTGAAAGGAGATTTGTAGTTAAAATATGCAGCAAAAAGTGATTGTATTGGCTCTGTATTTCTATTCTCAAGAAATTGCTATTGGTAGTATGAATGCATATAGTATTAAATTAATCTATAAAACATTTTGTATGGTACTGCTACCATACAGTGTATCTGAATTACAATATCCATTTAATGTAGTATGTCTTAATAGTATTTCTTTATTTTTTTTATTTTGAAAAATGTACATAATCGCATACGCTTGTTGCAATAGGGTGACATTAAAATTGCCTTTTGTTACAAACATTATGATAGTCTTGTTTTCCATCAATTTACAACTGATTATATGGATTCAGAACCCATTTTACTATGGATGTTCGGATGTGATATGAGCAAATATGACCAGACTGTAATTCATATGACTGGTTTGGGGACCTTTTGCTTCTATTGACATTATATGATTCATACATGAAAGAAATAGAGACCAAATTAACTTGTTATATAACGACTACTATATTCATTAAACAAATTTCTATCCAAAATAACAAATCAGGCAGTAAAATAACAGAAATTTCATGCGGAGTAAAAATGTAAAGACACTTCCTTTCATTAATATTACTGATTCCATTCTCACCTTTTATGCATTCACATGAAATCTGACTGCAGAGAACATTATGTCATGATTGCATTTACCGTTAATGCCTGCATTGACAAATAAGTTTATAAGTCGCCTTTCATTTCAAGTGCCCCCCACCCCCCACCCCCTGCAAAAACTCTGCGGTTCTCCTGTCGGTCCAGCCCCATTACCCTTTTCATCTTCCATCACAGTAGCCTTCAAAATAATAATAATCTCTCTTTAACCCTTTTTAAGCTACTCAGAGCCAGGCAGATGTCAAGGTAAACTGAATTTGGCAAACAACGAGAGGGAAAGAAGAATTCAGAGTCTTTCTGTTTTGGTTTAGTGAGTGGCTTTTTACCACTGACAGCTTGGTTGGTGCCTTTCGCCAGAGGTGAGAAAAGTCCAAAATGAAGGAGCGGCAAGTCACTATCAGGATATTCTGACCCGAGCAGCCAATATTCAAATGGATAAAAAAGAGGAATAGCCAATATTCACACATATATAAGAGGTCATTTACACAGCATTGTTACTTTTGGCACATTGATTTTAAGATAATAATTCTTTTTTTCTTTTTTTTTTGCAAATATTGCATGTCCCTGTACATCAACATTGACAAAAATACTCTTTTGTAGGAGCTTTTGTGAATTGGCAAACATTATCCTGTAAATTTAGATCAACAGTTGGTCTTTAAACTCCAGAAAAGAAAAGCTTGATAAAAAACAAAACAAAATGGGGAGTCATTGCAACATTGAGAGAAGAAAAAGAAGGCTCAAGACAATGTTTGATATGTCATCGATTACAAAATGGTCCCATCCTGTTGAAAATATGTCTTGGGCTCAAACAAGGCTCATTACTTGTCGTTTCCCCTCTTGAAATAAGCCAGGCAGTGTATGAAGGACGGCAACAACAGGACATCCATTTTCTGCATACAAAAACAGATGAGGAGGAGGGGTGCGTAGATGTCACTCAATGCATTTGTTTTAAATAGCTACATCTTTAGGGGAAAAGGGGGGAATAAATACATAATTCAGGGCAGCTAATTTTGCTGAGAAATACAAAAACAAAAGTTCTTCAAAAAGGCGACAGAACTGTTTTTTCAAGGCTCATTATTCTTTTTTTCAGACAAAAAATAAAACTGAAACAACTATAGGAACAACCAAAGCAGAAACAACAAAAGCAAGAAAAATGCAGCCATGGTCATTTCAAATCTCAATCAAGCTTGACACAATCACTCAATAGGTAGTTTGCAAAGTACAAGAAGTTTTTCTCATGCAGATAATAATTTCCTCTTCAGGGGTTAAAAGGTAGTGGGGGGTAATCAGGGGGAACGTAGAAGTCATGCAGCTCTGGCATAGCATCAGTGTAGGTATGCTTGGGGAGGGGAGGCTGAGCAGGTAAGGGGGGGGGTAGGTGAGCAGTGGGGGGGGGGGGGGGGGGGGGGGCTGGGGGATTGGGGGGTGGGAGCTTGGGTGGGGTGGGAGGGGGTGTTGGGTGCAACAGCAGTCAATAACAAAATATTACCTCAGTGTCTCAAAAGAGGCCATCAGAGCTATGTCCTTATTTGGGTCTCTCTCAGCTCGCTTCCCTTTCAGTGTCTCAATCCGAGGGAACTTTGCACTGGTCTTGTGGCGGTACAACTTTTTGTGTGCAGGCCCAGGGTTAATAAAGTTAGGCTTGTCAAACATATTACAGCCCAGAGCAAGTTGGGGGAATAAGGGGTGGGACGGATTGAATTTGGCCTGGTTTTTGCCTCCCTTTCCCCCAGCCTTTCTCCCTCTGCCAGCCCCTGTTAGGAGGGCTCCTTTTTTCTTCAGGTCAGCCTCTGTGCCTGCCAAGATTTTCAGGGTCTTTAGGTTGAGGCTATTAGCCTCAGGGGTTATACAGGCCTCAGCCATTGGGTCCCATAATGGCTCAATGGAGGCCATCATGAATCTCTGGACTTCGGCCATGCCAGAGACAATGTTGGACAGAATGTTGGAGGGTTCCTCAAATTCTCTCTGGTCATCTCCTACCAGACTGTTGTTCTCTGACCATCCGGTGCCAGACCAGTCACCAGTGCTGCTACTGTCAGTTAGGCCTGTGCCACAACCACCAGCTTGATTCTTTGCAGCCTTACCCTCTAACATGGCCTTGATCTTTTTGGTGGAGCGAGAGTTCTGTTTGGGAGCTTTGACCTTTTCTGTCTTGGTGGCTTTAGGAGCCCGGCTCTTCTTAGGGCCTTGACCTGCAGGGGTTTGTTTGTAACTGCCTTTTTTCTTTGTCTTTGTGCTTTTCATACCATTCATCTCAGTGGTATGTTCATCAAAATCTGTACTAACCAACACCTTTTTATCTAAACCTAAGCCTCCCTCGCTGTTAAAGTGTTGCAGTGTGAACTGGCCATCTTCAGCCGTATACGGGCCACTGTGCTCCTGCTGCTGAATAACATCACCGTTCCACTTCACCTCCCTACTGTTGTCCAGTGTTGAATCATTTCCCTCCTGATATTCCCCAGCTTTCCCCGTCATCTTTATCTCACGCCACACCACCTGGGGTGACAGATTGGGGGTCTCGGGGGGGGAGAGCTCTGACAGTGACGAGTGCCTAAATTTGTCAGGGGTGAAGTTGGAGATGTCTAGTAGGTCTGAAGACTCCCTGAGAGGGGTGAGGGCATCCAAACTCTGCTGAATCACCACTTTTGGACTGCAGTGTGCTAAGAAGTTGTCTCGGCCCTCTTCCTCACCCTCACGCTCGCAGGACTTGAGGCTCAGGGAGCTGTAATTGCTGGAGGAGGCTGACAGAGAGCCCACTGAGTCATAGCTGATGAGCCTGCCATTGTCTGTGCACAGTGATCCTCTCTGATATTGCACCTGGCCATCCAGAGCAGCAGGCTGACACACTTGCATATCTGCCCCGGGCTGCAGTCCAGCCTCGGCTAGGTATCTCTTTTCGTAAAGCAGCCTGTCAGCCTCAGAACTCAGTTGGTTATAGTTGGATACGGGCAAGCTGTCATTCAAGGGTAATGTAGCAGGGCAGTTGTTGGGTAAAATGGGAGTTTCGTTGGTGTCAGGCCCAAAGCTCTGGCCGTGGCTGGGGCAAAGCTGAGGATGCCACATCTGGGAAAAGTTAGGGCAGTTTTGGGGTGACTGTTGGAGCTCTGACTCCGAGGGAGGAGAGAGGACGCAGCTCTGAGCGAGCTGCATTGAAGTAAACTGTTTCTCCTCTAGGGACGTACCCAGAGGATATTGCTGCCTCGAGGGTTGTTGGGGGAAATAAGAGATGGCCGCTCCACCGGACGAGTCTGTGCCGTCTAACAGGGTCTGCAGGTAGCCCCCGGGGATGACAGACACCCCGTCCTCCACCTCCTCTGATGATCTCGCTTTGTCGGGGGAGCAAGTTGAGGAAACAAAAGGAAATTTCTCCTCAGTTGTGTTATTAGTGGCAGAGGTGTCAGAGAAATGGGTGCTGACTGTGTTTGAGCTTGCCTCGCCTAACCCTGCGGTAGGGCCCTCAATCTGTGCCACAGTGGCAAATGCATCCATTACATTTGTCACACTCCTCCCCTCCTCTCCCTCAGCTGCTTTCATTTTCATGCTCCTCAGTCGGGCTTCACTTTTAAATTTCCTTATCCTGCCTGTTGCATTTCCTCCCAGTCTCGCCTCCCTCTCTTCCCTCTCCTGGGAGCGACTCTTGGCTGTGACTGCCTGTGCAATGGCGTTAGAGTCTAATGTGAGTGGGAAGGTGGGGGCTTCAATTACTCCTGCTAGGTCCATGGGGGTGGTCTCCTCTTTAGTGACACCTTGATCAGAGGGACAGGAGCCCGGTGTTGTTGCTGATTGCTCCACTGTGTGAATCCTCTGAACCTTAAGCCTATTTGCAATCTTATATTTTCTTTTGGGGTGACTGGAATTGAATGGGCGATGATGGCGTCCATTTAGATGGAAACTGCGTTGCCGTTTATCTCTGGCAGCCAGCTTAAGCTGCTCCTCTCTTTTCCTTTGCCTCTCTTGCCAGAAATTCTTTAGAGGAGCCAATGTTTCATACTTGCTCACTGAGTCTGCGTTTAAGCTCACACTATCTTCCACAGGATCCATTCTTCCCAATTTCACTGACATGTGTTTCTCTCCTTTAAACCGGTTGATGATAATGTACTTGATGACTACGGGGGGCTCTTTACGGCAGGATTTCCGGCGTTTCTTGGGACACCAGTCTACGTCCTCCTCTTCCTTTTGACCTGATGGTGCCTTTTCTTTCTTCTCTGTGTTTTTCTCACTCTCAATTGAGTCAACATCATATAGGTAGTCATCACTGTATCGGACCTTCCTTTTGGAGCGCAAGCCATAGTTGAGAGGATTGGAGGGGCTTAAAAACCGTCTGGAGTGGCCTTTCTTTATTTTGCCTTCCTGCAGGGTGTCTGAAGAAGAGCCGGTGCAGGAACTGTCATCGCTATACTCGCCCGACTCCTCGGTGGAGTTGAAGTCCAGTAGGTAGTTTACTTTAGGGGTGGACATGGGTGAGCCTTGGGAGCCATCGAGGGGACTTCCACTACTGCAGTCCCCGGCTTTCTCCTCCTGCTCGGCCACGAGTATGAGGTCTTCCGATTTTGGCGGGTGCTTCTCTGCACCCCTTTTTGGCACCGCCACTCCCTCTTCCTTTTTGCCACAATTGGCCAGGACACTGGGGAAGAAGTTGAACTGGGTCTCCTCCTGGAGAACATTTGTTTTCTCCCTCATGTTGTCCTGGAAAGACTCGTAGCGAATCTTTAGGGAACAAACATCGCTGCTTAAAGTGGAGTCATCGTCCTCATCATCAAATAGGTTATCGACATCCTCCTCTGAGAAGAGGTTCACTGACAGTTCATTCTTGGAGCACAGGTCCAGGAGCTCCATCTTGCTCTCACTGATGAAAGACTCAAAATAGCCCCAATCCTGACCGGCATTAGCTAACAGAACCTCCTCTCCATTCACCTTGTCCAGTAACAACCCCTCATATAGATTCTTTGTGGTTGCATCATCTTCTGGGTCATCACAGTCTGTTATTTTGTCCCCGTCCCCTCTCTTGCCCTCGCCAGGGGCTTTAGGCAGGGGGAAGTTGAGGAGCTGATCAGAAAGGAGCTGTTCTCCATAGTGGCTACCTGCTTCCCCAGCATGGCTCAGGCACTGGATGCTTATGTTGTTGATGTCCGAGAAGTCCTCTCGACCCACATCGCCTATCCTCACACTTAATCCAGGCTCGGGGTCGGGGTTGGTGGTAGGGTCATGGGGGGTTTCGTGGATGGAGTTATGGTCTGTGGTCTCAATGAAACAGCCAAGGCAGGTTCGGCTAGGCTGTAGAAGACACTCGTCTGTCAGGACCGAGACAGTGCCAGGCTCCATCATTGTGGATGACAGGGGCAGGGAAACAGGCAGTGGTAGGGTGGGCTTGTGGGGATCTTCCGTTGGGACCCAGGAACTTATGGCCGGCCTAGGAAGCGAGGAGGGAATCGGGGTGCCGTGCACGTGAGGGGCTAAAGGTTGAACCTCATGGGCTAGAGGGCAGGGGACCAAAGTCAGGCTCAGAGAGGATTCAGTGTCAAGGGGCAGGGGGAGGATGGGGGATGCAGGTGTGGACCTCTGGTGGGTGGGGTAGATCCTCTGCGATGTCCCTGCGGCAGGGGGTGGAGAGGAGGGGGGATGAGAAGCATCAACGAGTCCACCGAGCCTCAGTCCTCCACTCTGATCACATAGTCCTATAGGATAAACAAGAACAAGGTTTCAGTTTGTATGCTCTCAATAAACATCATAGTATGAACTTAAAGTAAAATATTCCCTTTTGAGTGGACAACCAAAGTTGCTCACTTCATGCCTTAAACAATGAAAGTGCATCGCTCATTATGTTCTGTTTTTTTTCTCATCACAAGAAAAACATTGTAGTAACGTTTATAGAACCCCTTTATTGAATAAAGTTATGTTTTATTCAGACTTAAATGTATTCAGATTCACAAATGAACATATTGAGTGTAATGCACAAATCACATAAGCTGGTTATAATGAACGGTGACATAATGTTTATTAAAGGAGACCCTGAACACATGGACAAAACTGTGTTACACTCATATTTAAAGCAGTCATTTTAGCTAATTAGTCAACGCTTTTATTCAAATATGATTTGATTTCAGAAACTGGATGGATTAACTGTAAAATCTAAATACAAAGTGCCTTCTGGCACAACAACATGCAATACGGCTAATTGGTGTCGTCCTGCTGAACTCCTTCTCACCATGTTATTCTCAACATATTATCTATGTGCTAGCAAACGTGGCATTACAAAAGAACATATATTTACCAAGAATGTCCACGACAATAGCTTAGTAACGACTCCATTGAATGTCAGGTTAATGTCCTACAGGTTTGGCATAGTACAATGTGCTAATCAGCTAAAGAGATCCAGTAGATGAGCGACTATCGCAAGCCACAGAAGCTTGCTTGCTTGCTTGCTTGCAGCAGCAGCAACAGAACCATCCGGCAAATAGCTTTGTTTGCTGTGCATAATTAGATGACAGCAGCGGAGGCAGGTACATACACATGGGACACGACAGGCCCATATGTTGGAGACTGTATAACCCATATCATCTATACCCTGCCTCTCCTAACACTCTCAGCCACACAGCTCATGCGTTTATCTTACAGGGCCGGCAAGTGTGAAAAAAATTCACTAAAGTGGGTTATTTGTCACCACAATTAATGCATTATCATAGGTTAATGACAACAACGTTCACCCATTTTAGAGTGGATGTGATCACTCACCGGAGTGCTTGAGGGGGTTAACTACTTTGACATATACTACATTCAACATGGCCGCACCACTAAAAGTAAGCAAAGCCTGGAACACGGCTACAATTTGAGAGTGATTTAACAAGGTAATGACATTTCTGAGAGCCGGTCTCAGTAGGTCTGAATCCTGAAGACACACACCGGAGCGAAGCCGTATGCCGACTAAGATCTCACAATAGCACTCCTATCATACTTAATGAAGGAAACCTCTGGAGAAATAAGCATCTCCCTTTTTTTTTCCTCCACAGAGAACAGTAATGGCAGCAACTGCTGAGCGGCTGCAGAATGACGCAGGGAGGGCTTTGTGACTGGTTACCTTTGAGGCTTTCTGCCACTAGGACCACGCAGCCAAACGCCACAGTATTGACACATGTTCTCTCAGGCGAGACTCAGGAAGGACATCTTTTGTCTTTGCTCTATTCAACGAACATGGTTTCAATACGCGTCACTTTAACACAACAAGCAGAAAATGAAACTGTGGGTAGAGGTGGCTAACCCTGACGGAATATTTAACAAAAAGGATGCATTTCCCCTTTTGTGTGATTGAAGAGAAATGGACTTATTGGAAGTAAAAATAATCATGGTATTGGTTTTCCTTGTGCAAGTATATTGTGTAAGACTGGGCATCAAATCTAATAATCGTCTCCTTTGCAGCATCAGCATCTGTTCCAGACAGCAGCTAGGCTACAGCTTGACTGAAATAAAAAAGAAAAGAAAACTAAAGCAATGATCTTTCTATTTTTTCTCCGATGCTTGCCAAGTCGGGACCAAGGTTTGCCCAAACATTCAGAACCACCTTGAAACTCTGCACTCAAATTGCACAATGTGTTACCTTAGGGTTTTCAATGGCCGAACAATCTACCCTATCCAGTTGGTGTGTGTGTGTCCTCGCATCGACTGTTTTTGTATCTGGTGTCTCTGTGAACAGTATTTTGTTTGTGTGTGTTTGAGAGCGCATACACGTGTGTGTGTGTGTGTGTGTGTGTGTGTTTGTGTGTGTGTGTGTGTGTGTGTGTGTGTGTGTGTATGCAAATGTGAGTGTGTGTGTGTGTGTACGTGTGTGTGTGTGTGTGTGTGTGTGTTTGTGTGTGTGTGTTTAAGTGAGAGAATGATAGAGTGTGAGTATGTTTGGGGGGTATAGTGTTATCGAGAGGCCATCTGTCACCAGCTGGACCATTAGCTCTTCAGCTGTTCTCTATGTGCCTCAGATCCGTCAGTCAGACAGGTACACACACACACACTAACACAGACACACACACACACACACACACACACACACACACACACACACACAAAAAAAGGGATCTCACAGCACAGCCGATACGACAAATTGGCATAACGGGTCAAAAGGGGATAAGAGGGACCGACATTTATAGATAAGCCTCAGCAAGATCCATTTAACCTCGCAGGAAACACTGCTGTACGATTCCCATGCACTGCTTCTTGCCACCCCGACCCTTGTCTCCCTTGAAACGACACGCTACACGCGGTTTAAGGACAATCTCATCTCCAGACGCACCTCTCATTTTGCAATTGCAACCATAAGGAGAGAGAGATGCTGTGGAAACACGAGTTGGATCCGACACATCCGAGGAACCCTGGCACAGACCTCCAGCGCTGAGCATATGGTGGGACTCTGGCTGCTGGCAGGTGGTGGTGATCACCCATAACCCCAGGCCTGCCTAGCCCAGCCATGCTAGACACAGTCTGACCAATGTCGAACTAGACCCTGCTGAACCAGGCCACCCCACCCGGGTTAAGACGCCGAGGTCTGTGGCGGCTCTGTTGGACTGAACGCGGTGTGACGGGAACCTGCTCCCACCTGAGGTAAAGGCACTATCAGTTCTCTCAGCAAGCCAACGCCCAGGGATGTGTACACACACACACACACACACACACACACACACACACACACACACACACACACACACAAACATATGGAGAGAGGCAAGCTGGCAACTGTAGCCCATCTAATGGTTTGTCAGATCCCCCCTACCCACGCACACACACAAACACACACTTGCATGCATACTCACATAACCTTAAAAATGTGTGTGCGCGCACGCTCACGCACACACACACACACACACACACACACACACACACACACAAACAGACAGAAACACCAGTTCTCCCGCATGCATGCTCACACATTCACACACAAATATGTGTTAGCAAACACTCATGCACACACAGACAGAGTCTTGTTCACATGCCCGAACTCAAACTTTTTCATGTTTATTTGCACCTGACCACAATAATGGAATATATTTAAAAAAACGATCATTAGGGGTTTTATGTGAATTGAGGATTATGTATAACCTGCCATTCATTTAATGCAACATATTGCTCATGTCATTCCCTATTTACAAAAAGCTCCAACATATCAAACGATTTAATGAATCTGAATCATTTCTTTAGGACACCCCATATATTTTTCCTCAGCCCATGTTCGCCAATTCTCTCTTGTTATTCTCGCCATCTGCTTGACTTCTGAGAAACCTGCTCCTTAGCAATGCTACACGTCTAATTTACCCAGGCTGCCGTTAGTCTAGCCTCGTGCTGCCTTCTCCCCCACCTTCCCTCTCTGACAATGGATGAATGGAGTGTGAGGAGAATGAGTGGGGTGGGGGAGAGGTAGAGGTTAAGACCGTACTGCTAGTTCACATTAAGTGGTGAGTAACCGTGCTATGATTCATAGCTGCCTGCCATTGAGAGGTGGCCTATTGCTGTTCAACCAAGCCCATTTCAACCTCTATTCTCATTTGTTTTTATTCCTCCCATCTTTGTGTTAATCTCTGTCTCCATCTTCCCTCACCCAGCACTCCCCCCTCCTTCACGGGGGGGGGGGGGGGGGGGGGGGGGGGCAAGAAGGACCCCCCCCCCCCCCCTGTTCCCCATAAGAGAAGCAGGGCTGGACTGGGGAGATAAACCCGAGCTAAGGAACAACTGGCCCCGGGGCAGGGATGGAAGCTCTGGGACCTGGGAAGGAAGGTAGAGACAACAGGGGGCGCTAGGGAGTGGCTGACTCCAGGCTTAGCAGAGAGGCATCACAGGGATTTTCAGCCAGTGACGGTGGAGAGTCTATAACCGGATCGACTGCCACAGCGTCTAATCCACTGATACACACCGCAGCAGAGCGTTACCCGGCTTCCCGTCGAGGCTGATCCACACTGGCCCTCTATGTGACAGCGAGCTGTGTGCTTGCGATCTGTACCCTGGTCCTGTGTGCAATTATTTTGCTTGTACTTTGTTTCCTTAAAAAATTAAGTGTTTTGGGCGTGGTGGAGAGGAGACACCGGTCACCATTCCTTTTGTTAAATGTGTGAAGCCGACGAAACATACGCCATAAGTTTGACGACAATTGAGGAGAGGATTAGCATTTGTTAAAGAAAAACCTTTTCATTGTCAAACACTTTCAACACAAAAAAAGACACCCTCCACCCCTATCTTTTAAAAAGAGCTTAAGAAAAATATGCCCAGAAATCAAATTCCACAGTACTTAGCATTAATGATTGTCTATTCAAATGTTCCTGTGCTTTGTCAATTCAGTTTTATTAGTCTTTCATTTGTTCGGATTAGAGTATTAATAATTCTTTAAATTGAGTTTTCTTTGCCTTTTCCAACAAAGAGGCTGAATGGATTAGTTTTCAATAAGATATAAGAAAATTATTGCTGAGCAAAGAAGGAAGGCTTCATTGCCAAATCAAATGTAAAAGTAACAACAAGAAAAAGCTGAGAATGGGAGGATAAAATCTTCTCACCTGTGTTCTCCACTAGATCGACATCCTCTGGTTGTGTTGTCTTCACGTTAAATGTGAGACCGCTGACTGTTAGTACATCCATCAAAACGGCTTAACATTCTACCGCCTATGCAGCATTTCGGCAGACCCACCTGTGGAAAGAGGCAGGGGAAGAAAAGAAAAAAGAAAGGTATAGACAGAAGACAAAGGAAGAAAGGAGAGTTGGATAAATGGGAGTAAAAGCGAGAACCTGCCATGTCTGTTTGTGTGATGAGCGCCTTGTGTGTAATGAAGAATGAACACAAAAATGCAAAATAGAAAAAGGTCAGTCAAATGAAAATAATAATTGAGGGAGACGAGGGATAGATACAAATATATGCCACATAACAGTCCTATGAAAAAGCTCCGAAAATCATATATAGATGTCGGAAGGGGCTCGCGGGGAGGCAAACAATCTCTCATTTCTGCTCTAATTGTAAGACAGATTCTTGTCTTAGATTAATTTCAACACTGCCAACCAATAAAGTACACAAAGATTCCCTGCAGAGATCGCTATGGCAACTGTATGCCACACTATCCTATTTTAAGCTTCATTTAACATTTATAGCAGAGTTGTTAACCTATGAGAACCTTACATAGGAGGCTGCGAGCATATTTGTTTATCGTAATTAGCTGCACTCCCCCGTTCTAACTAGGAGAAGCATGGAGACCCCACCCGGTCCAAAGACGCCAGATGAGAGAGACCTGCGAACGATGACAGTACTTTTTATTGTTGCCCTGCAACAATATGTTGCGGGGGGGGGGGGGTAATTGGTATCCGAGCCCTTCGTGTACATGAAGCAGCAGTAACCCAATAGACTGTTAGAGGATAAAACATGTTGCTGTACTTAGCAAAGGGAGAGAAAAGGGGAGGGAGGGGCGATGTAGTGAGAACGTAGGGTGAGCTCGTAGGTGTAGACTGGTAGAAAAAAAAGAAAGACATCTCATTAATCAAAAAAGTGATGCGTAGAAACACAGGAAAGAGGATTCGTGAAACATTTTGTAAATTATTCGACGCGCTGGCCGCGGCGGCAGTCATGGGTGTGGCCTGATGACCACGAACGCCTGCTTTTCTTTCTCTCCCCCCCACCCCGCATGCCCATCAGCATGTCTACCTGCTCTGTTTGCGTGGTGTTTGATCTGTCCTCGTCTATCTGCGGTCGGGGGATGACAAATGATCCAAGAGAGGGGCTGTAATAAAACAGAGGCATCTCTCTCTCCTCGGCACGCCGAAAATTCATCGCTAGGAGCGACTGGACCAACCGCGGACAACACGACGGAGAGACAGCCAGCTTCGGGCCGCAAACAAAACAAGAGCCATCTACCTTATCCCTTCCCCAGTCCCCTTCCCCATGTCCTCGCCTCCAGGTTTCATTAGCCCGCCGTCGGCCCGAGCGGTGGGAGGGAGGAGAGCTTCCTGCGGGGAACCCCTGGTTCGCTGTGTGCCGCGAACGCCGGAGTCACCGGATAATTGCCTCCTAAACCAATTGCGTCTGCCGCTCGTGTGCTGCTGCCCCCACCCCACACCACCAGGACTATGGCTGATGTCCGGGTCACACTTAACGGCTCCTTCGACGCCGCGGCCCCTCTGTAAATAGATGCCGGCGAACATATGTACGTATCAATGTATACGTCGCTACCCTTCACCCCATTCTGCTTTACGTATGTATGTGGCAAATCGGACACATTTGATATTCCTTCCAACAACTACCACGGGCTCTTTGAGGCTGGGGGCTCGAGGAAGTGGCCGGCTATCCATAAGAGCGGCAAAGTAATGAGCAGTGCACCAGAGGCAGTCACACAGCGACAGGTTCACTCACACCACACAGCGGGCTGCTTGTCGAGGCCCTGCCTCAACACGAGCGGCCGCCGCCGCCGCCGCCGCCGCCGGAAGATGTGCAGCAGGGGCAGTGTGTTTGTGTGCATGTGTGTGTTTGTGAGTATATGAATGTGTGTATGTGCGCGTGTGCGCATGTGTGTGTGAGTACATCAGTGTGTGTGTGTGCTTGTGTGTGTATACGTGCGTGTGTGTGCTTGCGTGTCTGAGTGTGCGCGTGCGTGCATGTGTGTTTGTGCTTGCCTGCGTGTGTGTGTGTGTGCGTGAGTATGTGCGTGTGTGTCTGTGTGTGCATGCGTGTGCTAGTGGGCTTGTGTGTGTGTGTGTGTGTGTGTGTTTCTGCGTGTGCGTTTGTGTGTGGGTGGGTGTATACGTGTTAGACAAGGCCCCAAGGCTGACCAACCACAGCATCAGCGTCCGCTGGCAGGAGCTGCACATACAAACACAGGGAGGTGGGGGGGACGGGGTGAGAGAGAGAGAGAGAGAGAGAGGGAGAGAGGGAGAGAGAGAGAGAGCCAAAGCCAAACGTTCCACAGGCTCCCTATAACACACTCAGCCCCCCCCCCCCCCATCCCACCCTCCTTTCGATGCCTCAAATGTGTTTATTTTCACATTATTCATGATTTTCCCGTACATGCTCTCTCGCCCTCTCTCTCTCTCTCTCTCTCTCCCTCTCTCTCTCTCTCTTTTTCTTATTTCCTCTTCCCTCTCCTCCGACCCCCAGCCCCGCGCTCTGTCAGAATCCAACGAGGGGGGCCATTTCAATAATGAAGACGGACTAACTGCAATAGCCAGTGCACATAAATCGGAGCTACAGCCAACAAGCATGTCCAATTTACCAAGCGGTTAGGCCCGGCCGTCTGCACTGGGTAGTGCGGCTTTAAGGGGAAGGAGAGGCTGCCGCCAGCAAGGTCCGCGGGCAGACCCCCGGTTCATCCATCCACAACATTGATACTCCTGCACCGCACATTAGCCAGGAACATAATGGCCGGCCGTGCACTGCGCTCACGCGCGTTCAGCAGGTGTAGGGGAAAACGTTTGGTCCTTCTGACCCCTTCCATTGTTTTCTGGCAGACCGGCCCACTGTTCTGTTCCCGGCAGGCAGGCGCGTCGTTAGACCTGGGCATTCGAGGCTATAGCCCCGGATCTTTTGGGAATAGCCCCGGATCGCTGTGCCGTCAAAAAAAACATAATGATGAAAATAGCCCCGTAGAGTTTACTTCTTTGTGGTTGCATTACCAGCAGCCACAGATGCAACATTGTAGCGAGTGAAAACCGCAAAATTCTGACGCGTCCATATATGGGCAGATTTAGAATAATTTGTTGCAAAATGTTGCAAATTCTACGTCGTATTCTTACTTCTCTATGCATAGCGCATCTCGTCGATATTGCTGTTTCGTGCTGCTAGCCTTTTAGAGAGATCAGAGTGTTGAGAAGGACAGTAATAAAATATCTTTGGTAAGATGGATATAAGAAGAGAGACCCGCAGTGAATTCAACCCGGTCCACTTGACATTGGGTTGGTGCATGACAGTGGTACCGTAAAACGTCAATAGCCCGGGATTTGATTTGTTTCTATCACTGAACTTTCGAACAAAACTCTTGCTCAGCAACGATGGGAAATTCTATCAAATGCATTATTTAAACCAGTATTAATATTACCGTACATGTTTACCAGGCAATCGAATAACGCCTGCACACACACACACGCACGCACGCACGCACGCACACGCAGAGTGGTAATCGGGAGAGTTGGGAGAATTCCCTGTGGGCCGTTAACGTTTCGGGGGGCGCCAGGCCGACGTCGCAACCAATTCGATTTTGTCTAGAGGGGAGTAAATGAGCGCCCCCTCCCGAAGTGGTACAGCCCAGGTCGGCCTTGAACTGCGATTGGTCAGAAAGACGTAACAGCTAATGACAACATTGAACTCTCATGCAGGCTCGAACAGAGTGACACACAAACACACACACACACACATTTAAGGAGTTTTTCACCAGCTCCGTATCGAGCTTGTTCCACGCTTCAAGCACCCAGGCTACTAGTATGCTGCGAGCTGGGGCTCTCATGTCCCCCCTGCGGTGTATTCCTTGTCCGCATCCCCTGCCATCCAGTTGTCATAAGATTCATGCAGACTGGTTTTGAACGGCTGATTCCATGGATGTACTTTGCGTGTGCCGTGTTTTCCCGCCGATGTGGCGAAGCTGTATGGTTATGCTGTTGAGAGCTTAAATAAATGCACTATATAAGTTGACTATGAACAATTATTGAAGTTTAACATTTTGTTCAGCAAATTTGACAACTGACAGATGCAATATTGTAGCCAGTGAAAACCGCAAAATTCTGACTTGTACGTTTATTTAGAATCATTTGTTGCAAAATGTTGCAAATTTGATTCTCCATGCAAAGCCCATCACGTCGATATTGTTGTTTAGTGCTGCTCTAGTTTGCACAGATTCAGGAGACCCGCAGTGAATTCAACCCGGTCCACTTGACATCGGGTAGGCGCAAGACAGTGTTTATTTAGCTACAGGCTTTTCTAATGTCTCATTTTGGCTGCTGGTGTATGTGGTGCACTTTCCTATCCTTAACGTAAACATTAACCTACTCAGTAGGCCTGCCCCAATATGAGTCAGACATGACGATTTGTTTTTCCTTTACTTCTCAAACTACGTGACAATTGCATGTTCATCAGCCCGATTTTTTCAAATTTTCTCGGGGGAGAAACCCCCAGACCCCCGTTTAAAAAGGACTCTGGGCTTCTGGGCTACAGCCCCGGATGTTTTCAATTGCTAGCAACGCTCCTGCCGGCAGGAAACAGAAATAGCGACAAAAGGAGAGCTGGGCGAAAGCACAGAATGATATAGGTTTTTATGTATCCTTTTTTTTTAATCTCCCTCTTATTTTTTAAATCCTCGGTGACCTCCTTGGCGGGGCTGGCGTTAACGCATCTACCTCTGAATAACAAGATAAGAACATGTTTACTCTGCTTCTGTATGGCACTTATCAGCCCGCTTCATCTAATTCCTACAAGTCTCTTCTGCAGAGCCGCCGCAATCTACCCCGAACCCCGATACGAAAACCGGCAGGAAAAGCAAAAGGAAAAGCACGGCAAAAGCTTGTTCGCCTGTGGTGGCGTTCTGATGGTGTTGATGGTGGCGATGGTGTTGTGGACGTGGGGTGGAGGAAACACACCCAGCTCCGTGCGCTGGCAGGGTATGGACATACAAAGCGCTCCATTGTGGGAACAGCAGGATGGAGGCAGGGGCCAGGGGATAGATCTCCACAGAAGGCTACTCTCCAACAGAGTAGGGCCCATCAGGGGGTGGGGTCGTGGGTGCACTGATCCCCTCACACCGAGCTGGAAAGGCAGCAAAGGGCTCCTTAACAGAGCAGGTGTATGGTTTCAGAAGCACTTCCCCTGGCTGCAGCAGGCAGCTCCCTTCAGGGCTAAACCCGCTTCTTTTGCACATGTCCTGGCGTCACACGATTCACCCCTTACTATTACCTCTGGGTAATATACACCAGATGGTGATACCGTGTGGGAAGCAAATGAATCAGGGTCGGCTATTTAAAATCCCTTTGGTGGCGTTGTTGTTTTTTCTACAGTCTTGGCACACATGTACCCGACCACCTAAAGAAATGGAATATACACTTGGACGCTTGACGTGAACAAAAAAACACTGTGTGCATTCACACAAAAAGAGAGAGACGGAGAGTGATAGAGAAGGCTAGAGAGAGAGAGGGCTAGAGAGAGAGAGAGAGAGAGAGAGAGAGAGAGAGACAGAGAGAGAGAGACAGAGAGAGAGGGGGGCGGAGAGAGAGAGAGGGGATGGGAAGTAAATGTATAAATCATGTGAATATCGGAACGCAATATTTACCGAATGACAATACAGATTGTATCGGCACCAAACATTAGAATATTGCATCGTGTGTGTGTGTGTGTGTGTGTGTGTGTGTCTGGTGTGTATGTTTATTCTGCACCTAAAATGCTGCGGACGAACAAAAGCCTCTTCTTTCTCTCATTTTCTCTCACCATTCCTCTCTCCGTGCATCTCTGTCTCTGCTGCTATCTATCGCACAAACGTCCCCATTGTTCAGTCGAAGGTTAGCACAGCATTGAAAAAGCTATCCTCTGCTCAGCTGAGAGCTCAAAGGACTTGGCTCCCACCTTGTTCCAGTGTTTAGTTTCAGCTACCAACTCCGCCTTCCAAAACTAACATTCAGGCCGCTGTTGTGGTAACGGCACGCTACTTGGTATCTGCAATGACGGTTGACAAGTGGGCACATGAAAGCTCCCTATATATGAACCGAGAGAGAGAGAGAGAGAGAGAGAGAGAAAACCCTTATCCTTTTTTATATTATTTCAACAGTGCCCACTCCTGTTGGCCTTCTCTGATAGCTTGTTTGATGCTGGTTTTTGATCCCAAAAATCCCTCTCACCCCCCCCCCCCCCCCCCCCCCCCATCCCCCCGACATGGCAAGATAGGTGATGGTGAAGATACGCTGCCACTGCTCCAAATAAACATTGGCAATCACCAGGCAGAGGAGATGCCCAGGATACCCAGGCAGCTGATAGACAGAGATACAGTACCATTTAGGATTACAGAGTGGGATCCTTATCGCTGGCCAGCAGCTCAACATTTCGCTGCGCAGCATTGCGAAGGACACGTATCTGCAGCAACTGTTCAGTTTGGGGAGGGGATGGATGGGGGGAGCGCTTTATGTTTTCACTAATAGATGCTGGGGGAGACAATCGCATTGCTGGAAGCCATTGAGTGAAATGGATTAGTTACCACAGTTACTTTTTCACACTAATACTACAAGGAGAGAAACACTGGGTAAAGTGCGTTGAAGAGAAGCAGAAGTTTAAAAGTGTAAGATCAGGATTAGGATGAATGATGATGTATTCTAACGAGTTAATGAGTCAACGACACCATGGGCCCAGCTGTTAACATCTGCACCAGAGTAGATGACATCTGCAGCTTTCCGAGTTTGAGAAAGCTTGTTCAAAAGCATATTAAAATATGCTACAATACCATTGTAATAATGCCGCGTGTTTGCACAGTAATATCGTATGAGACTGTCAAATCTCATTTTCATTAAAATCACTATCCATATGGCTCCTATCCAAAAAAAACAAAGCCATAAAAACGACAACAAACACATTGCAGCTGTACTACCGACCACCTCCTGTCGCGTCAAATCATCACACGCCCAATCACAACACAGTGTGGACGCCTGGGACGTCGTCTTTAGCTTGCCAGTGCGTCTGCGAGGCAGAGGACCGCCGTGCGCCTCTCTGTCGTCTCTCCATGTATAACACGAGGCAGCCGCTGAAGGACAGAGAGGAGGGATGAAGGCCGACGCCAACGCAGGCAATAGGTGAGGTGTTAAAAGTTGATTAGACTGTAAAAGGTCACCGAGGCTGGCCTCATCAGCTGTCCCAGTGGAGTGCAGGAGGGAGCTGTGCGATGCAGCATTGCTGCTAATGAGACGCACTAGGCTGTCCGCGCGATAGCATATGGATACAGTTTGCCTATTTTCTGCTGCTGTGTACTATTACGTTGCGTTGAGATTGCGATGGTTGTTATGGGCAAAAAGACACCAATTTCCAGGTGTTAGACATTGTATCTTGGCAATGGAGCGTGAATAATCTATTGCGGTCGGAAAGATTAGAGATGCACCATTCGCTCATTCGATGGCCGATGTTAATTGTGCGAATAGAAAGCGCAGAAATGAATGCAGGTGCACAAAAACACAAGGCCAAGGCTCTGCTTGTGGAAATTTTTCACATTTCAGAATCATCTGCTCATTTGAACAAATGTATGAGTCCACCCACATACAGCATTCTCTCTCTGACTCTTGCAGGGTCAGTCTTACTATTGTGTATTTAATGAGACTCTGCACAACTCCTGCTCTGAATGCACACGCACGCGCACACACAAACACACACTACAGCATACACACTAGCGCTACAAACACACCTAAATACACACACATACTTACACAAACACACACACACAATTTACAAAGACACAGTCACACAACTAGAAAAACAGGAGTGAGGCAAACAGACGCACACCATACAATCACACAAAAACACTTAAAAAGACTCACACACACACACACACACAAACACGCAAAGGCATTCATTGACTCGCATAGAACATAGAAACATGACTCGCATAGAAGTAACTCACTGTCACACACTGGAAGGCAGATGTGCAGTGCACGGATGCAAACAATGGAAGGCACATCTTCTACTCCACCCAGCAAACACATGCTGATAGATCGAGATCGTAGATCGTGGTTGAGCAACTGTTTAGCCGAATAAATCAAGGCTCTAGAAAACCACCCACCAAAGCGAAACCCAAAACCACAACAGACTTCCAATCCGGACTGATTCTCTCACACACACACACACACACACACACACACACACACACACACACACACACACACACACACACACACACACACACACACACACACAAACATACATGTATTTCATGCATGTGTGTGCGTAGTTAGCAGTGTAGTTTGTTTGATTTGCTGAACCGTGGGGCAGGTGGGAGTGGTGGGGGAGGGTAGGGTTGGGGCAGGTGTGTGTGTGTGTGTGTGTGTGTGTGTGTGTGTGTGTGTGTGTGTGTTCGTATGTGTGTGTGTGTGTGTGGGTGGGTTGGGGGCAGTGATCGGTGCAATACATGCTCATTATGTCCAGCAGGTTTGAACAGCCCGCTATTGCCACTCCATCAATGCTTCTTTCTACCGTGACAACATTGCAACACATTATGGGCTGTGGCGATCAATATTTTTTATTACCTCCACTTTGTTCCACCTCTCCCAATATAGGCTGCAGAATAATTGACATTTATGTCATTTAAGGGCCCACTGCTCATTCTTTCGTTTTAGTGTGTGTGTGTGTGTGTGTGTGTGTGTGTGTGTGTGTGTGTGTGTGCGTGTGTGTGTGTGTGTGTGTGTGTGTGTGTGTGTGTGCATGCGCCTGTGTTGAAATGAATGGAGCAAGGAACATTATTATTACACTGTATCTCTCGCTTTGTGTAAGTCCTTGTGTTATCGAACTGTGTAAGCTTGCTTAATGTCGCATGAGGAATAGGGTCCTCATGATGTGTGTTTGTGTGTGTGTGTGTGTGTGTGTGTGTGTGTGTGTGTTTGTGTGCCTGTGTGTGTGTGTGCGCTTGCGTGTGTGTGTGCAATACAGGGGGTGTGGGGGCGGAGGGTGCATGGGGGGCTGCATGTTCTGTGTGTGTGTGTTAGTGTGTGTGCGTGTGTGTGTGTTAATGTGTGTGCGTGTGTATGTGCCTGTTAATGTGTGTGTGTGTGTTAATGTGTGTGCGTGTGTGTGTGTGTGTGTTAATGTGTGTGCGTGTGTGTGTGTGCCTGTTAATGTGTGTGTGTGTGTGTTAATGTGTGTGCGTGTGTGTGTGTGCCTGTTAATGTGTGTGCGTGTGTGTGTGTGTGTGTGTGTGTGTGTGTGAAGATACATGCATATGCTCATTCCCATGGGCAGTTGTGTGTGGGCCTGCGAGTTTGCGTGTGCTTTTTTTTTCGATTGCACGGCGTGTGTGTGTGTGAGATCTAAGGGGAGACAGAGTTCCACTTAATGAGAAGCTCTAGGAGGTGAGGTTGGATCACAGGTAAAGGGCATCCGTAACCAGAAGCGATGACGTTCACCAAGGTGTTGGCCATGGAGACAGCCAATTCCAGCTAAGAGTACAAGGATCGACAGGGACGTTCGGATAGCATGAAGCATGAGAGAGAGTCGTTGTACAGTTCAGACGGTTATGTCTATGGAAATGGTTAGTCTCCGACTGTGGCCAAGTACAGGGACATTGTGTGATTCCCCCCCGCACCAATACCCCATTGATTGCACCGTGCTTGTGCTGATTATGGGCGTGTTAATACCTCTTTGCAGCACTACTTTTCCGATGTTACATTTTTAACGGCGATTTAAATGTTTATTTACTTGTCAATAAAATATATTTTGAATTGTATTGAATTGAATTGAGAGAGATGGAGCGAGACAGAGAGAGAGAGAGAGAGAGAGAGAGAGAGAGAGAGAGAGAGAGAGAGAGAGAGAGACATAGAAAAAGAGACGTGTACGGTTCACACTTTGGGGCGAGTGCAGAAAGAGCAAAATCACACTCAATATCAGTGTCGGCTACAACTGTCCCCGATGGCTAATCAATAACGTGGCCCTTATGGAAGGCCTGTTCATTCTGCCTTGGAGTTAATGTGATTTCCAGCAGAGGAACCTGGTTTACTTTCCCTTTCACCGCCTCTGTCCCCTGTATGTTTGATTGGCTAGTCAGGCCTGGGTCCATTGATGTGTCTCAAATGGTAACCCTCTGAGTGCTATCAGTCCTCCTGTACTGCTGGGAAGGCACTGGACAAAGACAGGTGACCCCTGACCTATGCCCCCCTGACCCGCGATTGATTAGCCGTGTGTGTTGACCAAATATCTGCTCCTCGACACACAAGGGGTTATAGCGTCTAAAACACAGACGCACATACAGTACACACACACAATTAATTGCTTTTACTGAACTAGATGGAGCAGAATTGTTGTACGATTCAGATTAGCCCAAATAAATAGACAATGATTTGTAATTGTTGGGCTACAACAGCCCAACTGAAAATATACCAATCATCATTTGTATTTGTGGCTGCTCAAAGCACATGAAAGAAATTGGGCTTTGGTCATTTGTGATTGGAATTTTACATATTTATGACATTTTGTAGACAGATAATCAATCAATTCAACATGGAACAACTGCAACAACAAAAATTCATCGATAAAATAATCAAAACAACAAAAGAATCAGCTAGTTGCTGGCCTTATTGTAGTATGTGTATTCATTTTTTCTTCTCTTCAAAGTAATTTCCCATCACATCGCCACGCCGACTGACAAACAGACTGAGGGGCAGACTTGCAACACATAACAGCCACTCATTAATGAATAACCTCCGCAAGCTGCACCTGTACAGGCCCTTCCCCTTGCTAATTGAACAAACAACAACTATTCCTCTAACTCTCTCTCTCTCTCACACACACACACACACACACACACACACACACACACACACACGTACACACACAAACGTGTGTGTGTGTGTGTGTGTGTGTGTGTGTGTAAGTGTTTGTACCTAGACAAACATACATAGATACAGATATAGGTGCACACACAAACAAGCACCAAAACGGTTGCTGCTAGAGAATGCCAATTACTATACTTTACAGTACACCCACTGCACCACAAGTGTGATTGGAATAGCAACGTGGCTCGTGATGCGGTCAGGTGGAACTGCCACGGGTTGAGGGGGGGGGGGGGGGGGGGGGGGTTTACGAGCCAAGCGGAGGAAGATGGAGAGAAAAACAAAACAGGGAAAAAGCCACGGATTTGTACAATGAAAGAGAGATGGAGAGACGGAGAGAGGTAGCAGCATGGAAAAGACCTCGATCAGGAAGAAGGAGACGTTGGGGGGGGGGGGGGGGGGGGGGAGAGAGGGTTTGGGGGGAGACAAGAAGAGGAGGGAGAAGGGTGAAAGAGGGAAACACTGGAGGGGGGGGGCACTCTGGCGAGGCGACGAGGCAGAGAGAGCAGGGAGTGACTGAGAGCTATCTGAGTGACACTCACTCTCATATCCGCCCCCCTCAGGGGAAATAACCCCCTTAATCCAGCATGCTCTTTCAGATAGACAAGACCCCCTTCCCTTCTCCTCCCAGCAAGGATATGAAACGCTCCCCCTTGTGATTCAAATACAGGAGAGGAGGGGTGGAAATCGAATAGACAACAATGTGACGCACCGTGGCCAAGAGAGAGACATCAATGTTCCTGTCTATTCCTTCCCCAACAGCTTACTGGCTGTGCCGGCAGGATACAAGAGAGCCATTGGCTACCACGGAAGGAGCTGGCGTGCTATTGGCCGGACGGAGGGTGGATGGCAGTCGATTCCGAGGTATAATATTAGACGACAGCGATGTCAAGGCGACATATCTTCGATACAGCCTCTATGCACAAGACCAAAATTCACATTTGAAATCAAAGCCAATTGCCTTTGCTTTGTTTAGATAAAACTCTATATCCGCGTTGCTGTCGTCAAGCTATGTGATGTAATTATGTCCATAATATCCCTCATCCTTCGATATTGCTTCCCGCATTATGTGGAGAACACTCGGAGACAGAGTTAATTAACAGCACACAGGACTCGCAGAGAGCAGGGAATCAAAGGGAAGTATGGGCTTGTCCAATCACAGCAGGGGAAACGTCAGGACCGACCAGCCACACAGCCCTTTCACCTCAAAACCCAGGGAGGTCTTTTAGCCTCCATACTGGTTAATCACTCCACGGCCAGGCTGCTTGGTACACAGAACAAACCGCGATGCTCGGGCCGACACAGTGTGATATTATATTAGCATTACAAAGGCTTTCCCCACCATCTGTGATACCACTTCCCCATTCCCCGAGCCCCCCGAGAGCCGGCGTTTTCCATAGGTTCTCTTGGGGGGGGGACTTATGAGGTGCGCGTCTCAGGATGTCACACAAACACAACCACGGCATTCACCAGACCCCTGGCTGACATGTGCTTCACCTCCCTTCACCGCTCATACCCTCGCCGGGGCTTTGACGTCAACCCATCTTTCAAAGCCTCCTTTTTATCTCACGGGTGCAACACGGCAGTTCGCACTCTTTCACGATTGCGGCCATTGGATGCCGCACACCCTTCGCCGCGGATCTATTAAGAAATGGAAACACAGGCGTGTCCGCGTTCGTTCGGAGGTACTAGCACCGGGAGCGCTTCCTACGGCGCTCGCATCGCACAGGATATGACATTGAGTAACATAATTCATAAAGAGTCGCTCGCCGCCCCGTCGGTTCTCCCTGAGCGCGGGGAGAAGAGAGAGGCTTCTGTGCTTTGCTTGGCCGGCTTTGGGGAATGAATAGACTTGGCTCGTCCCCACCGCTCCGCTTGCTTCCCCCTGTAGCCTGTTGTCACTAGCCCCTGGTCGCATGCCCGTCGCCGCCTTGGCAGAGTGAGGCGTTCCACAAAGCAACTTGGCAGGTCTGGTAAATAGTGCTGATGGAGTGCGATAGAGAGACGGAGAGAGAGAGAGAGAGAGAGGGAAAGAGAGAGAGACGTGGAGAATGAGTGAGAGCGGGAGGAGGGAGGGAGGAGGGAGAGAAAGAGAGAGAGAGAGAGCTTCTCCATTATTTCACACTGCTACTCTGTCTGTTTTCAGTGGGGCAGAGACCAGGAGACAAAAGGGCCCTCCTATGCCTTTCGCTCTCGCCGCACTTGACGCCGAATAGGCTCACCGGGTGAGCTCTGTTGCCTCGCCTGCGTTATCTCGAAGCGATTCCGGACTGGAAGAAAAATAGGCGCAAAAGGAGAAAGAAAAAAGGCTCTAACCCTCAGCCAGTGGCTTTCCATAATACGTTGCCCCGAGTAGCCGCCAACAGTCAGGATTTCCAGTTTAAACCTTCATGCATACAATTACACAGATGAAGAGGGGGACAAGTGGACAATAGCAATGCAGCGCTGAGGAGAAACACTCATACAGGCAATCATGAAAAGCCCCTCTACTTATTGAGCTCAGCAACAGGGAGAGAGAGAGAGAGAGTGAGGGAGGGAGAGAGCAAGGGAGAGAGAGAGAGAGAGGGAGAGACACATAGGGATAAAGAGAGATGATTATCATGACCGACTGAGTGGTTGCAGTCTCTGCATAACGGGGCAGCACCACCTCCGAGTCCACAGTAGCACCATGCCTGACCTACAGGTGCTGAGTGCTTCCTCAACACGACTGCCTGACATCGTAGAGCACCAGGATAAATTGCCGCCTCTAGACAGTTGGAATGCGCCCATCGAACGTCATCCCATTGACATAGGGAACCCCTCCCCAACAAGCAAGACCAGAAGCCGGGGGCTAAGGGGACGAATGTTGTCTGTTCTCTCCCTGTATACACACTCATGCACACTCACATGGTGTCGAGCTGTACAGAATTTGAGGCGGTTTTGTTGCTTTTAAGGAAGATGATTTTTATGGACTGCAACATGGCCTACAGAATGGTAACACGACCGAGACCGGTATACTATATGAACCTTCTTCCGAATCAAATTCAGATTCGACATCGGAATTGCGACTGACTGCCCAAAATTAATTTGCACCAGATCGCTTCAGCGGGCTGGTAAATCATAACCGAAAAGAGTAAGAGAAACATATCTTATCATAAAGTAAGACTCACATAGAATAATACAATAACACCATAACACCAACATCATTTAGAACACATATATAAAGATATGATGAGGTTGTCCTCCGAGGTGAACGGCAATAATGAAGAATACGGCGGGCGACTCCGTGTGCAGATACAAGGGCACCCTGTATGATTGCAGCCAAAACACAGAACATGAACCCACAGTTAACACTGGCTTCCGCTGTGGATATAAGGAGTTGTATTGCGCCACTAAAGAGCATCTCTGGAGAGGGCCCAGGCACATGCAGTCGCTATCATCTCCCGTGGGTGTGCCCGGGGTCACTGAGCTTTGCAGCCCCTTTCTAATATCCCTGTCAGAGCGCTGCTTCCACTAGCTTACAAAAAGAAAACTGCTATAGCTTCTGCTGAACGTTTACTGCGCATAGCCCCCCTCTTTCACTCCCTCGCTCTCCTTATCTCTCTATCATTGTTGCTCTCTCTCTCCTTCTCTTCTTCCCTCTCTCTCTCTTTCCTCTCTCACACTCTCTCTCTCTCACTCCTCTTACACTCTCTCTCTCACTCCTCTCTCACACTCTCTAGCTCACTCCACTCTCACACTCTCTCTCTCTCTCCGTCTCTCTCTCTCACTCTCTCTCTCCCTCTCTCTCCCTCTCCGTCTCCCTCTCCCTCTCCCTCTCTCTCTCTCTCTCCCTCTCTCTCTCTCTGTCTCTCTCTCTCTCTCTCCTCTCACGTGCAAGTGTTTTGCACATTAACGTATGGCTCCTTCGACGCGAACGTACCATCAGGGTGGGAGACGGGGTCCCCGCTGCTAAGGGGGAGAAAGAGGGAGCCGGGGGGGGGTGGAAGGAGCTCTTGTCATGAGCAATATTCCCAGCTTCGAGGGCCAGACAGAGGCACAGGCAGCAGGAGCCATCTGCATAAAGGAGTGGCACTCCAAAAAAAAAAAACTCTCATATGAAAAATAAATCAAAAATCGCCTCTGACGGCAGTTAAGCCAGATGAAAGAGAAAGCGAACCCTGCATGGTGCCCTGTCTAGGGATAATCAAACACGCCCAGAGTTAAAAGCCTGCCGTTTAAAATTCAATTGTGAGAGCCGTTATTGTCAGAGAAAAGAAACAAAGGAGAAAGACCGACCAAAAAAAAAAAGTGGAAGTCCACACACTTCTGTTGTTCTGAACGACAGGGGAGCAAAAGCACACGTTCCTGAAGCCATGAAAAAGCCCCCCGAAAAAACACCAAGTCGCAGAGGAACGGTTGTATTGTGCATTTGGTCTTGTGACAAGCAAATGAAATGGGACAATATTTACAAATTGGGATCGCGGGATTGTGATTGTACCGGCATTAAAGTATGATTCATTCAGTAATGCAAGACCCGGGGGAAGGAGGGGGAACCGAAGAACAGACGCACAACCGCGATCCATTAAAGGCGTTTGAGGAGTCGTTTAGTGGCGCCGTCAGCGAGTCGCGCCGTGCACCGTGGCGTCAGCGTCTCAGTGGTCCCCACTGTGGATATCCACCGTCCCATAATGACCACTTCACTCCTGCACGCATCCTTCTCGCCTGTCAGCACCGCCAGACACATGAGATGGAGAGAAAAGCTGAAGGATCAAAAGCGGTCCGAATCAGACAAAAAAAAAAAAAAAAAAAAAAAAATTGAAGCTAGCCACCTCCACCTTATGTCAAGAGGCAAACCTCCCCTCCTTCCTATCTTTGTCTTCACGGACGAGTGAATCAAAACGCAACACAGACGCAAAGACGCACCAGCACGTTGTAGTTTTCGTCTCTATTTTTCTCTTGTGTCTTTTATTTTTTTACATTTGGACTGCAACTTAGTGGTGCGGCAAAACAGCCGGAGCTGCAGAGGACTGAGCTCTGGATCTCCTACTGTGTGTGTGTGTGTGTGTGTGTGTGTGTGTGTGTGCGTGTGTGTTTGAGTGTGTGTGTGTGTGTGTGTGTGTGTGTGTGTGTGTGTGTGTGTGTGTGT
>NC_136943.1:8389161-8461661 GCF_949987615.1 Pollachius pollachius
ATAAAGGCCTTGGCTATTGAACGTCCACAATCGATGGCCTCCCGGGCTACTGTGTGGACAGAGCCGGAGGCCACTTCCTAAACAACAGCACCCGCCCGCAGCCCACACACACACACACACACACACACACACACACACACGAACACAACGACGCACACTACTCAATACGCTCAGCACATCACATCATCAACCCTTTATTCTCCCTTCCTCCTCCCTCTGCAACCACCCAGCCTAGCCTCCATTGCGTAGAGTACCAGGGAGCAAAGGGAGGGGCCAAAAAAAGGAGAAAGTGGGATATTCCCCAGGGCATGGCTGAGTCCCTCCCAGCCACATCCGAAACCGAAACACAATGCGAAGGCACTTGCTTTATTTTTGTTGCTATTCTCCTCCGGCCTACGAAACGGCCAATTAAACAAATCTATTACTGCGGAACAGGGAGGGAGGGGGGGGGGGGGGGGCTAGGAGGAGGAAGAGCATTTAAATGGATAAGGTTAATGAGTTATTTGTACGGTGGACGTATTCTGCCCGTTTGAAAGGTTAGGAGCATCCACACAAGCTGCCCTTTGGAGTGAGCTCCCCTGTTTCACGCTCTCCCAGGCATCAGTAATGAGGGGTCACTCCGCCGGGGGGGGGGGGGGGGTTTCTGATCAGGTGGACCGGCCCCTGGTCCGACCGACTCAGGCCTACCGACTACAATAGTATATTTATTATCGAAAGAAAGACTGCAACCCGTGTCCCATGACCATCCATAGATGTGGTTGGACGAGGGGGTGGAGAGAGAGGTGGCAGGGTGGGGGGGGGGGGGGTGAACTGTGGTGTCACAGTCCACCTCTCTTTTATCTTCCTCACCTCTTTTTTCTCTCCATCTGTGTCTTTCAAAGAACAACCCCCCCCACCACACACGCACCACCACCACCCCAATGCCCCCCCTTTAATACCCCAACAGGAGGTCTGCAAGAAGTCCCACGAGCCTGCTCTTCACACATGCTGTTGGAACATCCACTATCACGTCGTCAGTAGCGGCCAATTTGCGGGCGCAATCCAATTATTCCTACCTATGGGGGAGGGGGCGCTTGACGTCTCGCAATCGGACTCAAACAGGGGCGATTATTGCCGCAAGTATTTGATGTGCTTTTTTTTCATCCGCATTGAATGAAAGGTCCTTTTGAAACCTGTTTTGATTTTTGATGAGCAGTGGAAAAACCGGAACACCCGACCGGCCCTACAGCCGACATTATCACAGGCCTTTCTGCAAGCCAAGGGAAATATACGGCGAGACAAGAAAACCCATATCCGCAGATGGCCAGGCTATAAGCAGAGGGGAATCCGACGAGATGTTTCTGTGAACAAACCGGGGGGGGACGCCTCTCGCTTCTACGCTTTGCTTCAGTCGAACGCTAGCGTCTAAATAGTCCCGAGCATGGACGGACCCTGCGTCTCAGTCGGCCGGCTGCTTTCTGTGAGTGGCTGTCAGGTCGGCTGGTGCAGGCCAAACAGAAGCTGTGGGCTCTGCTTAAGACTATTAAGAGTATTGGACAAACACAAACACACCAGGGCTGCGGCCACAGTGACTCAGTGCTCTAATGAACCACAGTATTGACTTGCTAGCCTCTCTCTCTCTCTCTCTCTGTCGCCACCGCTCTCTGTTGCTCTCTCTGTCTCATTCTCGGTCTCTCTCTCTCACACTCCTCCCTTTCTTTCTTCTCCTCTCCCTCGCTCTCGCTCTCCCTCTCTCTCTTTCACTCCCGCCCCTATCTCCCTCTCTGTCTCTCTCCCCAATGTTGGCCTGTGCTAGTGTGGATCTCAGCTGCCACTCGGAATACCAATTACTGTGGGCTCAGGGAGTAGGGGGAGGGGGCAGGAGAGGAATAAAGGGGGCTGGGGATGGAGGACCGGGAGGGAGAGAGAGAGAGAGAGAGAGAAAGAGAGAGAGAGCGAGAGAGAGAGAGAGAGAGAGATAGACTAAAGGAGGCATTGGAGAAGTAAGAGGCACACGGAGGAGACATTGGAATAAATGGAGAAGGATATGAAGGGGAAGTGTGCGGGAGGTCGCCCTTGGGTGGCCAGGACAGTGCTTGGCTGAAGCATTGAGCTTGGGGTGGGCTGGTGGGGGTGGAGGGTGGAGGTGAAGGTGCCGGATGAAGGATGAATATGAACTCGACGGGGCCTCCGTGTGGAACACGTCTGTGCATGTGCTGCTATGACACCCCTGCCACTGACGCACAAGGAAGGGACGGGAAAAAAAATCGAAAGGGCCCTATTTGCATTCTTCCACTAGGGTTGAAAATATGTGTGTGCTCTTGCGTGCGTGCGTGCGTGCGTGCGTTTGTGCCTGAGTGCGTGCCTGTGTTTGTTTGTCTGTATAGACAAGCCTCCCGGTATGCATAGGATACTACCATGAAATGAAAGAAAACAAAACTGAAATTAAGAAGTGCAGCGGAGCATGTGCTGGCGGCTCGGTTCCGCACCGTAGCGTAAAGTGACTTTCATATTCTAAAATCATTTCATATGCCAAGTCTCAAAAAACGTCAAATGAATGTTTGGACCGGAAAAGCTTTACCCGAGACACCTCTCTACATATAGGCAACCCTACATATCCCTCCCACCTTATTGCAAACATTTGGAATATTAATAGTTTAATATTCCATATTGGGAGCAAGATATCCACAGATCCGGTCACAGGATTAACTTTTAAGAGGCACGTCTGTGTTCCGATGTGGCGTGTCTGATCCCAAAGATTGCTATGAAATGAAGTGTAATCGAGAACAATGTGTGTCCGGTCGGTGTGAGTGTGTGCGTGTTGTGTGCGTGCCTGTGTGTGTATATGCGTGTGTGCATGCGTGTGTGTGTATGCGTTTGTGCTTGTGTGCATGCCTGTGTGTGTATGTGTAGTTACCTGCGTATGTGTGTATGTGCATGCGTGCGTGCCTGCCTGTGTGTCTGTGTGTGCACCAACGGGGGAGCGGGGTCAAGTGTTTGCTGGTAGTGCTGTAATGGGGTTTTCCCTGCAAGCCCCTGGGAAGGAGAACGCCAAAGCGTCTCCCATTAGGAGACATTTGGATGTAAAGGCTCCACACACACACAGGGCTTCCTCGGCTCTGCGCACGAGCCCCACACGCTCCACCGAGATGCCCTCGCCTCTCCAACAGCCACAATAATTCTCATGACAACCATAATGAGCACGCTCCCGTTTTGCACGATACCACTAATTTGAGAAATTTCCAGCACAAAGACATAATTAGACAAACTAATTAGACGAAGACTTCGCTGCACAGAGATCCTCCGCAGTTCAACGCATCCGCCTACCTGCGGATGACTAAAATAGGAGGCCGCTGTCAAGACCACGCTAATTCCCTTCACTTAGTTCAGTGAGATGTTTGTGAGAAGATGCATGAGAGAAGAGGGAAGGGAAAAAAACACACACACACTCACACACACATGCAGAGAGTAAAAAAAAAAGAAAGAAAGCAAGAAAGAAGAGAGACGTACATGTGCTCTCTGTGGGGATCAAGACCCAGTGGTAAAACACAACATCAGGAGCACCCTACTCTGTGGTGTCACACAGGGTGCCGTGGGGCGGGGGGGAATAGTCAAAATGGCTGACTGGAGAGACACACACATAAAAATACACACACACACACACACACACACACACAATTGGTCCTTTCTGCAGAACTGTATAAGAAACAAATCTGGCCAGAGAACGACAGAAAGAGAGTAAAGGATGTTGAGAGACAGAGCAAGAGAAAGTAAAGGGGTGAGAGAGAGAGAGAGAGAGAGAGAGGGAGAGGGAGAGAGAGAGAGAGAGAGAGAGAGAGAGAGAGAGAGAGAGAGAGAGAGAGAGAGAGAGAGAGAGTGGGGAAAGAGTGAATGGGGGAGAGGGAGAGAGCAAGAGAGAATAAAGGGGGGAGAGAGAGAGTTTTTCTGTGACTGGAGTTCTAACAGAGAGAGAGAGAGAGATAGTTCTGAACACTTAGTCAAAATACAATGAACTAAGAGCTTGAAGAAAGCAGTGAGTTTGGAGTGAGGCATTTGGTGGTGAGGAGGAATGGGTGAAGTGGGTGAGAGCTGTTCCTAATGAAGAATATGCGCAGAGTACTTAGAGAGGGAGTTTGAGAGGCGAGAAAGGTAATTGATTTTAAAAGTGATGGGAAAACCCACAAGTCTCAGGAGGATGGTGTGTGGTGGGGAAGGGTAGAGAGGGAGGGAGGGAGGGAGGGAAGAAGGGAAGATGGGGGAGGAGGACGCAGCTAACCATCTCCACGGATATAGAAAGCCCCCAGCTTCCTCTGAGAATAATGAAATTAATTTTAGTTAGAATTAAGTACAGTTTAAAGCGGGAACTTAAATTAACATTTGGTACGATCCCTAATGTGTTAAATCCTTAAACAATGGAGCCACTGTTTCTGGTGTTGGTGGTTTATGCTCTGTTTTACAATGTAAAGAGGATGGAGAGTTAGCATACTGTACATTAATACGTTTTAATGTGAGGATAATTGTTGGGATAATTTACTCTGATTCAGAATCAGGCACATACATTATGCGCATATTGACATACAATGAATTAACGTACAATTGCTTCACTGGCCAAAGCACAGATTGTCCTTCCTGGGTTATTAATGATAGGAAAGTATGTAAAAAAAAGTTACATTTTCGTTTTACCCTCCACGTTCTCGACCCTTTGATTCTACTTGCCATTCACCTCAGCTTTGTCCTTTAGTGATGCTATGTACTAAAATTTGCTTCAGCTCTGCCCGTGAACTTTGTTTTACAAAGACATATCCAGCTGTAGTTAATAGAACGAAAATAATTTCTCATATACTTTCCCACACATTATAATTAACTGGGGGTGTCAACCTGTACGTTGGCCTTTAAGCAGATGTTAAGAATATAATATAATAATCGAATGTGACAGATATAAAGAGATATTCATTGTATTTTCAAGTACATGTTGGTCGTCCATGAAAACTCCCACGTTTGCCATTTAAGAGTGTCTGCTTTCAAATTCAAGAAAGTGCCTTCTGGTCCCGTATAGTGCAACTAGAACAATATTTATCGACCCTTTATCCATCAGTGTCAATGCAATCTTAATTCATATATGAATAACGGAAATAAAGAGTAAGCCATCTCTATACAATAACGGCAAATGACAAATGCTCCAAGTCCAGAAAAAGAAATGGGAAAACCACACATTTGGGGCAAGAATAGCCGACAGCTATATTTCTAATGAAAATCGACTTTTCTGAAGCACTCCTCGTGCATACCACCGTTACCCTGAGCAGCAACTGTGTCTGCTGGATTTGCTCTTCGAAAAACCACTGCTTGCTATCCCGGAGAGCTAGGGTAGCTGTTTGGGACCAAGTTCTTTGTCTTTATTGAGTATTAATATTGAGTATTAACACAGTTTAAACCCATATTAAATGTAGGTAGAGTTACACAGGGATTCTCAAAGTGGGGGTCACAGGACACTGGTTTGAGGTTCAAACATTATTTCCGGAATGTGAAGAAAATCAAAAAAATTGAAATAGCACATTTTAACCATTATTTGTTCAAGGTTCAAAACATCGTCATAAAAATAGCACAATTCCGATACATAATATTTCAGCTGGCATTTTCTTTGTCCCTACGCACCCTGTGAGGTGATAACGACAGCTGGTGACAGAATCTGTCAATCAAGTCAGATTGAAACACTGAGCGCCACAGGAAACATCGCGACAGCGTCCTTGTAGGTAGGTTAATTATTGCATGTTTGTCTTGCATATTTGACAAACGCAACAGACTTAATAGGACATTGCAAGGTGAAAGCACAGACATCTTGCTGCATGACAAAATCAATGCACATGGAACACATGGAAAATGGAACGTTGGTTGGTGTGCGAGATGGATAAATTCATGGAGGAAAATTAGGAAAACTTAAGACCGTGAAGAAGTCTATCACTAGCCACTTCCAAGCCCTGTGTTGGTGTGTTTGCATGTGTCTATGTGTTTGTGTAAGTCAATATTGGCCTATAGATACTAGTGGTGTGTACCTATATATGTAGTGTGTGCGTGTGTGTGTGTGTGTGTGTGTGTGTGCGTTTGTGTAAAAATGTGGATTAATGCGATATCACACAAACGGAAGGAACATACACACTCACACCCATCCCTAAGATGTGCAGTTTAGCACAAGAGTGCACACTAGACCATCCCTATAGCATACTACTACATGAAGATGTTTTGCAAGATAACTGCTGGGAAGAGGAAAGATTAAGTCTATGCACTTCTATAGCTCTAGGATAAAAAGACATTTGAACTTGCGTAGTAGCTTTACTGCGACTCAATAAGATTACCTGTATTAAAAAACCCGTAAGCAAATCTCAAAGCGACACAATGCAAATAAGGCCCCAGCAACACTGACATACAATAGGACAAACTCTTACAGGGACGAGACACAACCTCATTTGAAATTGAAAGCAAAAAAAACATTACAGTTACTTCCACTATTTAGCCCATGGGGGCAGAAAGCGCTACGTTATCAAACCGTTTGCAATATAAATGCACACAGTGGCAACGGCCCTGAGGCCCGCGTGTCGGCGTCGATGCGCTTGCAATTCATGTAAGCAAGGGCCCTTTGAAGAAGGGCTGTACACCAGGGGTAAAGGAGCACGCGGTTACCGCGTATTGCATGTGAGCGCGTCGTCCATTCAATGCTCACCTGCAGTAACACACAGTCAAACCCTGGGTCTCCCGACTGACTTCCCAAAGCACACCACGTACCCCTGGGATGGATCATGCCTAAAGCCAATGGGCCAGGGGATAACAAATTAGTTCCTGTTTGATTCCACCCCCTGCTTCTCAGCAACCACCGCCCCCCCCCCGCCAACCAAAAATATAAAACACATATTTGACACTTTCTTGAAAAATACATGTGTTGGCTGGTTGTTAATAAATGCTGGCGGTCTGTTCTGAGGTCGTCGCTGAAAGATGAACTGGGTAAATGGGTTACAAGACCACTGAGAGCCATAAAACAGGATTACCTACTAGCCTATGCACTGCTTTTGGGCGCCCAGCATTATGTCGCTGCCGTGGCCACATCTAAGTAAATGCCAAGCAGGCACGTATCTCTCTCAGCTGCAATGAGCTACTTGTTTCATGACAGCCAAGCATGGGTCATTGGGTCACCATGAAGATGGAGAAAAAAAGGCGTGTTTGTGTGTGTGTGTGTGTGCGCGTGTGTGTGTGTGTGTGTGTGTGTGTGTGTGTGTGTGTGTGTGTGTGTGTGTGTGTGTGTGTGTGTGTGTGTGTGTGTGTGTGTGTGTGTGTGTGTGTGTGTGTGTGTGTGTGTGTGTGTGTGTGTGTGTTTGAGAGTGTGTGCTTGGACGCCTGTGTGTGTCTCACAAGAGTGTAATTTAAAGAGCCAAAGAAAAACCCAAAGCAAGCACAATTTATGTAAGAGTGCTGCGGCTGACACACGCACACACACACGCACACACACACACACACACACACACACACACACACACAGATGTACATCCTGGAAGTCAAGTGAAGGAGTCAGAGTAGCCTTGACGTGCTCTTCCGTGGACTGCCTGAAACGACTATTTGTAATTATTATTTCCATTGTTGCCCCCACTCCCGTGATGAAAACCAATCACTGTGAAGGGTTACAATTATAACCCGTAGCAGAACCACAGTAAAGGGGATGCAGGGCTTTTGTCTGCAGCATCACCAGCCAAACAAACATTAATGTCAAATAATCCAACATGAAATCTAATGTATGCATTTATTCATTCATATTCCCAGTGTGAAGACATTCTAGAGATTTGTCATTGGATGTTTGTTTGTGTGCATGCGTGCGTGCGTGCGTGCGTGCGTGCGTGCGTGCGTGCGTGTGTGCGTGTGTGCGTGCGTGCGTGTGTGTGTGTGCGTGCGTGTGCGTGTGTGTGTGTGTGCTGTGTCTGTGTGTTGGGTTAGAGGGAATGAATGAGTTATATTCTTCCTGTGACATGTTGAGTTGAACGTTAAGCACTATTCCTCAACTGAAAGTATCTGACACTTCTCCACTGGCTTTACCATTACACTCCTTCTCTTATGGAGCATGAATTGACAGCACTACTCTGACAAAACTATTTCATGTCATGCAATTATCGCCAATGTTCGATTCTCAATCGTCAATTTTTCCCAAATAAAGCCTGTGAATTGAAATTAATAGTATGAATGGTATGAGATCTCTGGGGTCGGCAGTGCTAAGAAATCCAGAAAATGTGAAATGTCCAAAATTCGAAATGCAAAGTGATAGCTTAGAAGGGAGCGGCGAGTATAGCCGTGTGTCGTATTTGTACATAAATTCACAACATTGTTCAGCATAGCAAAGAAGCCTGTCTTCAACGGCTGATAATTATGTGTGGCAGCAAATAAAGCCTGCTTCTTTTCCCAGGCACTGGTGCCTTGTTAAGTGGCAAACAGACAAAACAGCGTTTAGAAAATGAAAGGTACGGGGGAAACATCCAGCGCACAGCGAGCTTCTCTGCCATTAGAAGCGAACGGTGTCTCAATGCCGCACGTTTGTCCCGTCTGGTTGAGTCGGTGAGTAGGACGACGCACCCTGAACCTGCACTACCGCCACCACAAACAACCCTTTTCTTTTTCATTTACCCTCCTCTGTTCTCTCTCTCTCTCTCTCTCTCTCTCTCTCTCTCTCTCTCTCTCTTCCTCCCCTGTCTCCCCTATCTGTCAATCCCTAAAGTCCACCCCCCTTCTTTTGTTCCTCTAAACTCCACTCTACCTTCATCGCCCCCAGTGCGACAATTCATCTATTTCGCTTTACCCCTTGCACCATAGAAGGTATTCCAATGTTTTGTTAGCTCTCTAATCATCAACATGCTTTTCATCTCTCGCCCCCACCTCTCTCTCTCCCTCTCTCTCTCGCTCCCTCTCTCTCAGTCCCGCTCTCACTGTCCTCTGACTCAGAGATAGCCCTAACAACGGTGGGTTAGTGACACCGTTTGTTTTCGTTCCGGGGGCAATCCAACCACATGCCCACCCGGATTCCTCCGGCAGCCACCTCTGAAACCCTCTGCGCACAAAAGCGAAGACACAACAAGAGAAACATATTTAAGTTCTGCGATGGCGAACTGATACATCTATTAGTGCATTATACAACCCAAAAGAACAAGCTGCCATCGCCACTTTGTGCGGCAACACAAAGGGAACAATGCATGGGATCACACTGTGTGAATCCAATTAAAATCCAGCCCAGTCATATAGCTACCCGTCCCTTCCGAGTCATGTTGTGAATATGCTGCTTTCACACCATTCATGTCAGTGCACCTGTGTCCACTACAATGAATACCAACGACCCCCGCCCCCCCGAACCCCTCCCCCAACGCCACACTCCATTCCCCACCTTTAGATCACCCTCAAGATTTCCCAACGTCAGAGCTCACCCTCTGTTTCTAGAGGCGTCAGGGAGGGGGGCGGGGTGGAGCTATGGCCATGCATAGCCAGTGTAGTGCAGCAGTGTGGGGGGAGGGGGGGGGGGAAGGACCGGTTATCTAGCCATCTGCAATCTAACGTCAGGATATAAAAGAGGTGAATTAGCAATAAAAACATTAGGGCCCCTTGCTTGACGACCCACCCCTGGCCACCGGCGAGGCCATGTTGGCACCACGACGACGCCGGAGCCCGGTACGAGTGGCTCAATAGACCGAAATCGACTTCCCGCGTTAATTCGGAGAGGAGATAAAAACAATCCTGATGCATAACTATCATTATCTGGCCAAGCCTGAACCGTCAGACCCGTTGGAGAGGAATAGGGCTGGAGTGCTAAATCATTTTTTAATGTTTTGGTAATCTATCCTTGGAGGACTCTTGAATCTGGTGCTCTGCTCCTCGATGACCCAATCCCTGGTGGCGCCTGAAAAGCGTTCCCCCCCCCCCCCCCCCCCCCCCCCCCCCGTGTCCAATAACCAGCCAGCTGTCATGTATGGTACCAGCACCCAGGCTGAGCCCACTTTACTTGTGTGGGGGGGGCCGTTATAATTTTTCTTCAAGTTGTCCGAGCCAAAGCAGTTCCAATGTAGAAGCCTGTTTATCAACCCTGTGTGCCAGGCATCACCACCAGCACCCGCTCCCTGTCTGTTTGGCTGCTCCCGGGAAAGGTGGGGCGACGAGGGGGGGGGGGGTAAAGCCTTGCAGAGGGAACATCCCAGCCAATCACACGCGGCCTCCGCTCCACAGCCACAGCCAGCACATTTCACACACCGACTGTTCTGTCAGGGCCCGGCGTCAGCCAATGAGAGGAGGGCTCCCTGATGGCTCCAGGATTGGGCTGTTTTTGCAAGTTTTTGTTTTTTGGTTCCCTTACTTGACTTATTGACACATTTTATCAAAATTGGAACACGATTACAATATTTTGTCTAGACACATTTGTGTCTGTTGGCAGTGCAAATGTAATGTGCCTCTCGACGTGAATACATGTGATTATGATTATGTGAGTGGGTGTGTATGTTTATGTGCGTGTGTGTGTTTGTGCGTGCGTGCATGCATGCGTGCGTGCGTGCGTGTAATATGTCTCTGCACGGGCACTCATGTTCACGTCTTTGCATTTTACGAGTAAAATAGACACCAGTGGCATGAGTGGCTGCACGTCTTCTTCCCAGCAAAGCTCTTCTATTGAGGGCCCTAGCATTGCCATTACAGCACCCAGCCTGGGGTGAGGGGGGGATGGGGTGCATCAGGACACTGCGATTCAATACCCGAAAATAAATGACAGTGTTCCAGGCCCTCATCCCTTAGACCCGAAAGCCCCAACCTCTCTAATTACAGTCGCCCAGCGGCCCCCCAGTGGGGGTCCGTCTCCGCTGGGGCCCGGCCTGGGCCAGCGGGTAGTCGGGTACACACCGTACTGACACAGATCAAGCACGGCTCAACCTACAGCGGGCCCAATAAGGCCCACCAGGCCATGACACACACACACACGCGCACACGCACATACACACACACACACACACACACACACACACACACACACACACACACACACACACAAGTGTGCACACACAAGTGTGCACGCACACACACACAGAAACACACAAACACACACACACACACACACACACACAAGCGCACACACACACACACGCACACACACACAGACAGGGACAGACCCAAGATGGTCCCATCCTGCATGGGGGTTACCATCTGCAGAGAGGCACTCCGCCGGTACACAGAAAGAAGGGAAGAGGGAAGACCCAGGGCTCCATACAGGAACATTAGGCTCTGTGTATTCTCACCCAGATGTAGTAGTATGCTATTAATTATAGTGTTGCATTATTATAGAAAAAAAGGAACCAATTTGATTAGTATGCAGCCGCCTACCAGCACAATAACACAACACATAATCAAAGATGTTAAAAAATAAAATAAAGGAACTTCGTTTATTGTTAATGTAATTACTGTATCATCAGAAGGAGAAATGCTCTGCCAGAGTTAAAAGGCCCTCAGTGAGTGAGCGAGAAAATAAAAGATAAGACCTCCAAGTTAATCCTGACTGTAGCCTCCATGCCTACTCCTGCTGCTCTGGAGTATTACCCTTGGCCACAGCACAAGGATATGTATACAGGAAGCGGATGAGGACATGGATTATCACACTACATACACACACTGACATTAAAAAACAGAAGTGGAATATATTAATGATGGGGGGGGCTCGTTCTGAATGATTAAATGGCCTCTCTTTACGAAGGTTGCAGGGCCGCTGTGTGTAGGGCCTCACTCATTTGCCCGGGGCAGAGGAAGAGGAGAAGCCAGAATACACACGCGCACACACATGGCCGGGGGAAGATAAGGAACCGTGTGTGCACAAGCTGGCTGGCGGGGGCTTATTTGATGGCTGCAACATTACGCTCAAATAGCACGTTCAAACACGCGCCCTGACCTCGCCTCTGTGGGACGGAGAGCCGCCATGCTCGGGGAAAACATTGGATGGGTCTCTCGTCTCTCACCCCCTCGAAGAGCGGGTCGTTTTGAAGCGACTGAAGCGAGGGGGAGGATGCTGAGGAGGGGTGCAGAAGGGAGACACGATGGCACGGGTGGGCTTTAATACGCACTGAACGCGGGCCATCAGCTCTACGCCGCGACACTTAAGGAGATATGACCGGAGCCTTGTTCTTAGTCACCTTTTTTTCCCGAGGCCCTCCGCTGATGTTGAAACAACAAGGGTAGGCGGGCAGGCCCCGGCGTGGCCCCGAACCTCTCTTCTCCTCCTCAGCGCGTCAGCACAGCGCCCTGCCGACGGGCCCCCATAGCACCCTGGGCCATCACACATGATAATGACAACCCCATCACCCTCATGTGTCAACTCAATTGCTAGCCCGAATCCCCCTCCCCCCTCTACTCCCATATAGGCTCCCTCTCTCTTTGATTCAATCAATGCATGGCCTCCCATCTGCTTTCTATTGCTGTCCTCCTCACGAATGGAAACGAGAGGGTTTTTCAATGAGGAGGGACGGCCTCTTAACGGCTACTCCGTGGATTGAGCAGGGTGTTGGTCCTCACCGTTGTACGGGTTGGATGTGTGTCGTTTTTTTGTCATGATTTAGGCACTCTGATGTGTGAAACATGTATGGCATAGCGTGCAAGCAAATGCATGACATGATGCGTTCCACAGACGCCGCAACTTGGGATGGATTCAAATGCTACAATAGCAACTCAACACCTTGATTGTCATTGTGCTTTTTAAATAATACTTACGGCCACATGTCTAAACTCATTCAATTCCAACCCGTTTAAATCGCCTATTCAAAACGTTGTCATCAGCTAATTCTGACACCTTCTAAACACACACGCACACACACACACACACACACACACACACACACACACACACACACACACACACACACACACACACACACACAGCGAGGAACCCATCATTATTGGCCTCAGCTCATTATTTTCCAGCATGGCTTGTCTGGCTGGCTGTGTGGCTGCCTGGGACATTTAATAAACATCTGTCACGAGGCATCCTTTAAGGAGCAAAGACAGACTCAGGCAGCTACTGATCTAGTCACCGCACACAGTAGAGACATCCAGCAAGCCACTGCACCTGTAAGCGCCCCGAGACGAGGTTTAGGCCAATTCAATGTTACGCTGCTATTTTTATAACGTTTATAAATCATTTACCACCATCCCCGCGTCGCGAAGGGGGTTAGTGCATCGGACTAACTGTAAAATGCCTTTCGGTTTCATTTACCTACTCATGAATCATTCATTAGTTTGGGACATAGATTAGGCTATTCTCCTCCTCCCCTCCCCTCCTTCCCTTATTCGTTTTGGGGCCGCACATTTTAGGATGCATTACGTTGATTCAAAATGACGTCCATAGGCCACTGTTTGTCTACAAAACACTCAAATAGGCTGGTAGTAGGCGACGGTCGCTTCAACTCGTAGCGATTTGAACGACCACACGTGGCAAAAAAAAACAGTTTCGGATACATTTATGGTCCCAATGCGAGCAGGTCCGACCCTCGCCTTAGAATAAGTGGGGGTATTTTTCGCAGAGAATATGGTAATCGATGGAGAGGAGACGGATGAATGTAGGCTACGGCAGCTGTCCCGTAGAAATACACCGCTACCAAAAACCCAGAGCATACACTGTGTATTCGGATTACATAAAGCTGACGGTCAATTAAACAGTCAAAGTGCGGGTTATTAGCATGGCATACCGTGGTCGGCTTTCGACTACATAACACAAGACGATATCGCTCCGTATTCAAACAGAGAGATGGTTACGCTAAAAAGCAGCGTAATATGAACGTGCCACTGCCTACCTCCTGAGCGAATGCACCCAGACTGCGTTTTTTTCCCCGTCGCAATGGGCTTCCTTCTTCTCCGTTTCTTTGGACCGTATCAGAGATGCGTCTTCTTCCCCCCGAAATGCAAGCACTTCCCCTGCATGTCTTCGCCCCCCCACCCCCCAAAAAAAAGCACCAGCAGCAGCCGCCGCCAGCCAGGGCCTCCGGTAATAATAGCAGGTGGACGCGCCTCTCAGTGATGGAGACAGCGCGAGGCTCCTCTCCACTGCCGCTCCATTTTTACTTACGGAAGAATTGGTATTCCAGGAAACGCACTGGGGCACTCAGCGTGTCATCATATCCCCCGTTTTCAGCTTTCAAATCCCTCATTTGCGGTTGTCACTTCAGCCGCGTGAGCTACAGCTTTTTTCTTTTACGAGCTGCTTGATGATTGCATTGTCGTAGCTATCTGCCGTATTTTTTTCTTTTTTCTTTTTTTGCAGCTGGACCTCTCCCCCTCCTTGCCGCGCGCAGTCTCGTAGGCGCGCACTTGTCTGCCGCCGCCCCCCCCCCCCCCCCCACCCCCTCACCCTCCCATCCCCTCCCCTCCCCAACCCTTCGATTCTTCTCGTCCCGACCTATGAGCGCGCGCACAGGCAGCCGACGCAAGGACACGCATTGCTTGATGGACGCGCTGAGCAAATCAGGTACCCCACTCCAAATAGGACTGTGCAGGCCAACTGCAATGACATCAATAATGAAAAGGCTACTCATGTATGCCTGTGATGGATTACTGGCCTATCTACACTACTTGTCAAAATATAATCCTTTTTTTGCGAGCTCACAGACAGATATTTCTTCATGTCCCGTCAGTTTCTTTTTTATTTTTATCTCAACTCTACCTTTCTTGTCAAATTAGATAATAAATACAAATAATGGCGTCATCAATCAAATTGTAGATGTAAGCATGCACACACACAGATGTGTGATCACACACACACACACACACACACACACACACACACACACACACACAACGCACACAGATATGCGAATGCAGTAACTTACTTACATTACATTGGAAGAGTGGCAATTATTTAACCAGGACTGCAAGCAGTCACAAAAGGAAATCACAGCCCACGCACCGCTGACCCCAGCGACTACATACACGGGGGCATGAAATTACTCCTAGAGGCAACTATGCCTCCGACCAGGGTAGGTCTTTGTTGTTCAGCGCTGGGTCTGTTTTTAGTCCCAAAACAAACAAACACTGTACACACACATACACAGAAAAGAAACAGACATAATACACATACACATACTCACAAAGATGCACAAACACACACACTCACAGTCACAAAGACAAACACACCGTACACACACACACACACACACACACACACACACACACACACACACACACACACACACACACACACACACACACAGAAACTTGTTTGAAAGTAGATATAGTTTATGTGGAATTTTGGGCCCCCTGCAGGATAAATTGTCCATATGCTTATCTGAGCAATTACTGCAATTGACACTGTCACGTCATCGAATGGGCTATCGTTTCAAAACTTCACACACGTTAAGGGAAGTTCACGTTTTCAGGTCCTGGCACCTTCTGGAGCGGACTCGTAATTGATAGGAAAATGATTGCTAATTACCATATGTGGATTGAGCCATAACTCGTTTATCTTTTATGCAATCAAACATCGATTTTAAATTCAAGAACAGGCACGTATATAGAACATGTGTACCAAATCATGTGTCCATTGATTAAGTGGTTTTTTTGTACAAACATTTTTAGGTTTTCATTCAACTTTCCCTGCAGAAATCCATGGTTGCGGTCCTGATCGTTTGACTGTGACCGAGAATTATAGCGCCCCCAATGGGCAAATTGGTCCCAAACTCGGGACCAATTTGTGACCTGCTTACTGGGAATACAAATGTCCGTGACAAATTTAAAAACGTTTGCGGAATCAGGGGCTGAGCTATAGGCGTTAACAATCCGGAATAATAACAACACCGAAACCCTACAATAACAATTGGTATCCAACGACACTCTGTGAATACCTCATTAGAGTTGTTTTAATTTAGTCTTTGAGGGTCAAACACTTGGGTTATTGATCTCCATAGTAACTGCTATAGCCAAGCAAGCGTCAATTCGTACAGGGACTTCAGGTAAAGACCATGTCGATCCCATCTTGTTGTGACATTTATTGAAGGGAACTAGAGAAACTACATTATGCACGTCAAATCTTCCTTTATTCTTACCTTTATAGTGAAGTAGCTCAGAATATATTCATGTTAAGTACTTGATAATGGCTTCAACAATGCCTTAATACAGCCAATGAGCCAAGTAGTAGCGTGTCTACATTTACAAGTCTCTCTGTGTGTGTGTGTGTGTGTGTGTGTGTGTGTGTGTGTGTGTGTGTGTGTGTGTGTGTGTGTGTGTGTGTGTGTGTGTGTGTGTGTGGCGGGGGGGGGGGTGTTTTCTACAGGGTACTGATTCGTAGTCGTAGCATCCAACTATTATTAAGGTGGTCACTGAGGTATGCTATTATTGCATGCACATTTTCTATAAATAGCACTGTGTAGGACATATACAGTAGCTATTAACTACGTAGCCTAAATGTTGACCTCCTTTAGATTATGAAATATTCCAACACTATTGTCAATATAATGTAATACTATGACTATGACTATAGTTTACCTTTGCATAATTCAATGGCTGCTTGAATGAACACAACTGTAGATTGTAACACTAGCTGAGAAGAGCATTAAAAGTGCTTTGGACGTGTAGAGAGCTTCCCTATTAGTGACTCTAAACCTGCTCTCCTGTGGGTACCCGTCAAAGGTTTGCATGATCTCTACTGTACACATCTTGAAATCTAAATACCACCAGAGCTGCATAAGGTGGCTTGAAAGGGCTGCGTGTGTGTGCGTGCATGTGCACAGATGTGAATATTCATTATTTCCCTTTGACCAGCAGCATTTATTTAGTACACAGGGATTACGCATATACATTTCCGCACCCACACAAAACGGTGGAAATAACTACATCTTCTCTAAGGCATCGATGCATATTTATCATGCTGTAGATACCCCCCACCACCTCCGTCCTGCATCATACCAGTCCCATTCTAATGGGCTTGCAGGGAGTGGGCTGGCAGTCTGCTGCCGAGGGAGTGCCCGGGGTCTTTGGGTATGCTGCCTGTTGTCTTGATGAAAATAATGCTACACGGAGGTCGTCAGCAGGCCGCCGGACGCGCATCTGAGAGTTGGCACGCATAGTGCGTGGCTGAACTCTTTTATCACCTGTCCTCACACTTTTAAATGCTACAGTGGGACCACCGCGCGCGTGCGTGTGTGTGTGAGAAAGCACGTCAGGCTTGTTCAGAGACGCCGGCTGTCCACCTGGGCCTATAAAATCCATTACCGCAATACCATACCACATAGCATGATGTATGATGATTTAGGCAACTATAAGGCATGGACGGGCCGTGGCACATCAACGCATCGCCTAGGAGGGCAGATACGGACTGACTGACAACAGACTGTTGAGTGAACCTCCCCCCTGCTTTAAATACGGGAGATCTGAAGGCTTGTGGTTTGCATTAGGGGCCGGAGTCCTGCTGCAGTCCGTATCGAGGATGTTATTAAAGGGTTTTGTGTGCCGGGCTGCCTTTGCGGCTGTATTATGCTAAACCGGAAGAAAGCTCCCTCATTACATCCTGAAGGAATACAAACAGACCCCACGACAACACTAATAACTCACGCGCATGCACGCGTACGTCAACACACACAAAGAGGCGCACGGGCGGGCAATACAACAATTTTGTTCAGCTGATTTTGTGATCCATTATTGGTTTGCACACACACACACACACACACACACACACAAAGAAGAACAGCGACAGAGACTGAGAGAAACATATATATCCTGTTCAACTTTTACATCAATTGCTGAATAAACTCAAACATAAACCAATTTCCTTACCTGCACAGGTAGTTTCCTATGTTCAAATTAACCAAACGGCAATGTGAACATCATATTGAACTGCAACATAAAATAAAACACAACATATGAAAACAATAATTTAAAAAAGCTCAGTGAATTATACCCTGTGCATAATTAGCAAGATAAGCCGTTAGGGGGAAAGTAGTTGGACATTGTAGCGTCTCACTAATGAATTGACTGGTAATCTCTTCCTAGGTTAGATTAGACCGACGTCATTAACATCAAGTCATCACCCGGGACATGGTGCATGAAAGGACACCCGGTCCAGCCGCTAATCATCCCGTCAGTTTTCTATCAGCCAGAGACCCAACCAAATCCACTTTCATCCGTCACTCCCTCTGGAAGGTGCTGCTGGGGGCGGCTTGACGAAGCCAGCACTGCCTTTGGTCTCATCTGTCCATGTCTTTTGGTTGATGTTGTCCATCTAGGGCTTAATGGCCTGCTGTACACATCGATAACTTGGTATTTCTTTACAATTATAAAAAACACAAACACAACAAAATAATTTAAAACACTTTTTTTATTTAGACACCAGCTCTGATGAATTGCATAATAAAGAGGGAAAATAAAAACTACCGGTTTTGTATTATTGGTTATAATTTTGTTAAATATGACTGATTGTATCGGATGGGAATTCCAAAGCTGTACAACACCAAATGTTTGTTCACACCTGATAAATAAAGCCTCATTAACCAAGGCAATACAATTATTATTAAAATGTACATCTACCTCGGCCCTTACGTGAACACAAGGGTGAACGTTTGTACATTCCAGGAAGTTGTCTTAGAAAAAAAATCGTGACGTCACAACTCTCAGACATCATGACTCGCTGATCCTTACCGTCCCCGTGATATTATACAACACTTTCAATTGGTGCTGTGTTATTGTTGTCTCTAAAAATGGAGCATGCTACTCTCAAAATACTGCGCTGCCATTGCTTGTCTCCAGGCGTCACTTGTATGTGACTGCAGCACATACACTGCCAGCTCCCTTTGGAGACGTTTCACACCTTGATAAATTCCACTTGTTACACATCGTCATAAACCTAAGAACGGCTTCAAATGGATCTGTGGATTTACTGCCAAGAATACCTTTTTTTCTGAAAAACATCTGCCTGTAAACAACAGTGTGTACATTTACTAAGTGTGGAACTGAACAAAATAGTACACCGGCTGGCTGGCTAGCTTGGTGTATTAGTCCACCCCTACCACCCACGCCCCTCAATTTCAGTACATACACATTCTTAAAAAAACAAACAAAAAAAAAACAATCACTTGAAAAAAATATACAAAAAAAAAAGAAAAAGATTTGAGTCAACATGAGCAGTGTGTGTGAAAATAAAGGCATTTATCTCAATAATTACATGTGCTCTCATCTGTTATGATGAGTGGTGTCATCGAACCTGATGGTGACAAAGAATCAAACAAAAAAACCTACCATGTTGACCAACAGATGTCGAGCACCCGTATACGTATTCATATACATAATCTCCTATAGTTGGCTTCCGCTGAGGCAACTGTCACGCCAGCCGCGGCTCTTGGACCTGCGCCCGGGATGGGCCCTGCTTCCCAGGCTTCCTCTCCACGGTGGTGACGGAAGGGTTAAAGAGGAGGGCCAGGGGCCGAGGGATGGATGCAGGGAGGGAGGGAGGGAGGGGTGAGGAGGGAGGGGTAAGGAGCCCCTCCCCCCTTCAGCTGCCGGTAGGAAGGGGTTCTACATTTGCAGGCCATCTGAAGGAAGAGGAGGAGCAGGAGGGTGAGGAGGAGGAGGAGGAGGAGGCGGAGGCAGCAGTGGTGGTGGAAGGGAAAGAGCTGGAGTTCGCTCCATGGGAGCGTTTCAATTCAGGGGAAGCTGAAGTTCCACAAGCCCATTCCAAGACAACGTCTCGCTACTTCCTTGACCAAAAAAGAGTGTTTGTTATTCTAGAATCTCGGGGTTAACCAACAGCAGGGCTTAAATAATAACAGCGGTGAAAAAATCACCAAGATGGCGGCTTGGAACACATTGAAACCCTCCCACGGCTGCTCTCAGCAGGTGCAGTTCCCGCAGCCCTTCACGCTGTTGACGATCTCCTCCTGCAGCTTCTTTCGCTCCTCCTCCTTGGGGTTGATCCGCTCGGCGGGCAGCTCCTCGCCGGCCCCGGCCCCGTTGCTGCTGAGCATCTTGCTGTTCTGCGTGTTCCACAGGTCGGCGTACAGGCCACCCGGCATGGCCACCAGCGCCTGGTGGCTCCCCCGCTCCGCCACCTTACCCTGGAGGAGCAGGTTGAGGAACAATGAGGCAAATGGAGAGGAGCACGACGACGACGGCTAGCATAGGAAGGGTGGAGGTTCGTCCAGAGTGCATTTGAGAATCAAGCTCTCTCTTTCCCTCTTTCTTTCTCTCTTCCGATCTCTCTGTGTGTCATGTAAACAAACAAAACTATGGAAAGATTGATGGTCGTCTGGAGTGCATTTGAGTCTCTCTCTCTCTCTCTCTCTCTCTCTCTCTCTCTCTCTCTCTCTCTCTCTCTCTCTCTCTCTCTCTCTCTCTCTCTCTCTCTCTCTCTCTCTCTCTCTCTCTCTCTCTCTCTCTCTCTCTCTCTCTCTCTCTCTCTCTCTCTCTCTCGTAAACAAACAAAGAGAAAACACCTTAAGGCGTTAATCTAGGTTAGGAGCGAACGGGGCAGTGATGATGAATATTAGAATGCATAGCATGTGGCTGATGGCGACCGCGGAGCATCGCCGCGCTCTGCCTCCCAGAGAGCTCCCCCATCAGCTAGCCCTGCCGCCTCCCCAACAACTGTTCACTTCCCACCGCAAAACAACACACACACAAACACACACACACAGACACACAAACACAGACAGGCCTCCCTCCCACACAGTCAACATGAATAAATCTCCCCACCCCCCTCCGCCCACCCACCCACCCAGGAGCACATGCAGAGGTGTTGGCATGGGCTTGGGCCGGGCGAGTGAGTGAGTGAGCGTGCGTGCTTGTGCGAGGCAGAGAGAGAGGGAGAGAGGGAGAGAGGGAGAGAGAGAGAGGAGCACGTGACCGGCTTCTACTAGTTATTTTAATGAGCAGCACCCCCAGGCAGTCCTCGGCTGATGACACCAGCGAATGCCATGGCGACATCACAAGCAAACATGCCTTCTCGCCGCAACCCCTCTGATCCCCGCCATCTGACGCCGCAGCCACGGGCACGGAGCAAAAGAAGAAGAAGGAAAAAAAAAAAAAAAAAAAAAAAAAAAAAAGAGAAAACAAACAGAAAACACCGCCTCTCGTTCCACGGGAGGAAACCAGCACCTCTCACTTCCCTCCCGTCGCCTCCCGGCGGCCGGCGTGGAGGGCGGACGTCGGTGCGCCTGTATGGCGCCACGACGGCGTTGTCTCTAAATATCCTAGGCTGTCAATGTTGAGGTTCGTCCTCATTACGCACGGCGCTGTTACCCTACCATGTGTGTACAAAGAAAGAAAAGAAAAAACAAAAACGAGCTCAAAACGGTCCACTTGTGCCCTCGCCCTACCTGGCTGTGTTTAGCATCAGAAATCCCCCGGTTAGCCACGGCAGGAAAAACAAGGGTAAAAAAGCAAGCTTGAATGGAGACGTCCATTGAGAGACAAATTTAGCCCAGGACAAGGCCTCCCTCATGTCTGGGAAGCTGGCCCATACATGATTAGTCATGGCGACAAACAAGACTCGGGCCATCTGACAAAAACAACTCGCAAGAGTGCACTAATGAGCACTTATTGAGAAAAAAATAAAAGCGCCATACATTTGTTTCAATGCGCGCGCGTTGCTGCCCCCCTGTTGTCGGCGGTCGAGCTTTAATGAGAAGAGCTTGACGGACCACCTCACACGGACGGACGGGGGGAGGGGGGGAAGGTAGATGAAGGCGATGCGAGCGCTGGGAAAAAAAAACAGCGCTGCCTGTGAGGTCACACCGCCACCGCCGTGCACTGGGGGTCAGCCGGCGTCCGGGTCTCCACGGCGATACAATTTAATTGGGCCTGGTAATTAACACGGCACACTGTTAACACCCTGCGTGGCGGACGATCTCGTAGTTGGCTGCAGGAACCCATTTGAATGAGGGCTTTTTTTTCTGGAAAGGACCAAAATGAACCACGTTTCAACTGAGGGCCGCGGGTCAGATATAGCATGCTCGCTTTCTTACCTGACTGAGTACGATAATCTCATCAGCATCCACGATGGTGGAAAGCCTGTGGGCTATGAACATGGAGGTCCTGTCCTTCACCATCTCCTTCATTGAATTGAGAATGTTCTGCAACAACACACACACACACACACACACACACACACACACACACACACACACACACACACACACACAAGTAAACAAAGAACATTATTATTATCAGCATAGTCAAATATTCCATAGCGTCAAGGAAATATGAATAGCATTAACAAAATTGTTTTACAATTAAGGTTTCTAAAAGTAAATGCGGGTATGACATGAATGACAGTATATATATGAAACCTAATTCCAGACGGCATCAAGTTTCAGCCAATGCTAAGTCAACACAACGTGGCTCAGCAATATCTCACAAGTTTGTTTACCTGCCTTTGCATTGGGAACATTTGAAATGATGCGCATGACATTGCAGAGAAAGCCAACACCGAGGACAGCGCTGGGTATTCATAAATAACCATATATAAATATCCAAATGATATTTGATAGAAAAAAAATGATAGAAATGATAGAAATGATCAACTCATGTCTGCTACTGCCCTTTCTGGACCTACAAAAGGTGGAACTGGCTTTCCTTTTTCCTTGTTCATTGCCAATACTCCTAGAGAGACTTTCAATGTGAAAGGCGAAGTCGACCCAGCAATGGGGTAGGCAGCAGGGACAATGGAGAGACAGTGATCGCGTATGTGTGTGTGGGTGGGTGGGTGAGTGCAGGTTGTGTCCATGCGGAGATGTGACACAAAAACACAGACAATCAACCGACCTCTCTCAGCTCATATCCGACTCCTCCCACCGCTCCTAGCTCGACAAAAGGAGCGCGGCGGTCTGAGCGGAATGATTGCATAGCTACCTGGATAACCTAGTGACAGCTATTGAAGGGCACTCGCGCATGCTAAGTGTGAACATGAGCCCAGTTGATTGAGCTCGCGTGAGCTCGCGTGAGCTCGCGTGGTCGCACGGTGGCCTTGGGCATGCCGTGAGTAGGGGGGGCCTTGTCTACATGGGGGGGGGGGGGGGGATCCGTGTCAGATCGGCTCACCTCTTCTGTGATGGAATCCAAAGAGGACGTGGCCTCGTCGTACAACAGGATGGGAGGCTGCTTGAGGATGGCCCGGGCGATGGCAACCCGCTGCTTCTCCCCTCCTGGAGAAAACAAACGGACGGTCCCACAGAGGATAAACAACATCAACCACAACGTCATCAACACAGAAGCATCCGAGAGACGTGTGTTTGCGTTGCTGTGCGGTTTTCGTGCGTTTGTGTGAATGCATCCCATGGCCCAGTTTAACATTAACCAAGGCAGCCGCACACAAAAAAACATCCTCCCTGCCAGGGGCCTTGGACCGGAAGCACTCACTCAATTGTGAAGGGGAAATTGTAGTGCGGGCACATATGAATTCTGGCTGAGCTCAGACGGGCCTTTATGGCAGGCGGTCCTTTCAAAGCAACTGGTGTTCAGCAGTTATAAATACCACCAGCAGCAGCAGAGAAGGGAGCAGAGGTGAAAGCCTTGGACCACTTGCACCCCCTCCCTCCACCAAACGTTGCCCGATGCACACTCTGGCAGCATTCACACACACAGGCAGCGAAATTAATGAGTCTCTCTCTCTCTCTCTCTCTCTCTCTCTCTCTCTCTCTCTCTCTCTCTCTCTCTCTCTCTCTCTCTCTCTCTCTCTCTCTCTCTCTCTCTCTCTTCTCTCTCTCTCTCTCTCTCTCTCTCTCTCTCTCTCTCTCTCTCTCTCTCTCTCTCTCTCTCATATCATGCTGGCAGTAATTGCGCAGAGTTGAATGTTGACTTGAATGACATTTAGCATTCGGACTAAATAAGTTATGCAAGGGTTGCTATGAGCCAAATTATTAAATGGTCGTGTCTTATCAGTTCAGATTCATTAGGGGTTCATTTTCCCATCAGGCGTCACGGTGGCAGCCCACGCGTCCGAGCGAAGCTGGAGGAAAAACCCAAGGAGGGCCGCTGCCAAATCAGCTTCTGACTATCTTATTCCATTTAAGGAACATCTGTTAACCAGGCACAATAATAATTTGGTCCACTTAAATGAAAAAAAGAATTTAAAAAAATATAAAACTTTTGAAGCCGCCGCAGCCAATAGTCTAATCTAAAATGAATTAATTTTTTTTACTAATGGACACTACACATTCATAAATGTGCATTAAAATTATAGTCCTAAATATGGCGTTTTTGATTAGATGAGTCGTAGTTTTACTGAACCATTAGGGGAACATTAGCGTTGTGTCACAGACTAGGAACGTGATCTAGCTTGAGAAGAGATCTTTCCTTCTATTGAAATGTCCCCACTCTTGCCTTACATACATTTGCACACATTTCTTTGGTGCGCTGCTCCTGCTTGCGTTGTTAAATAGCCACTTTCACAATAACAAGACAATTTCCTTTTTTCGTCACATCAATTTACAGTCACATTTGTTAAAAGCGACTTGGGGGCCATGGAGGAAGCAGTGAAAATACAACTGCGTGTGTGACTGCATGCGTGTGTGACTGCATGTGTGCGTGTCTCCGAGAGCATCAAGTGTGTGGGAGCTTGTGTGTGCATGTGCGTGTGTGTGTGATGCACACTCACACGCTGGGCTCAGTTTAATAAACCCTGTCATATCCCTCCCCTCCCCACCTCCCCCTCCCTCCCTCTCCCCTCCCTCCCCCCGAGGGATCTTCACGAATACGTAGGGAGAGAAGCTTTGAGCGACCGCCATGGCGATGCAGCGTTGTCGTCAGTCGTACCCGATAGCTTGAGTCCCCTCTCGCCGACCTGCGTGTCGTAGCCGTGGGGCATCTTGAGGATGGCGTCGTGCAGGCCCGCCAGCCGCGCCACCTGGTACACGTCCTCCCGTGACGCGTTGATGTTGCCGTACAGCAGGTTGTAGTAGATGGTGTTGTGGAACAGCACGGCGTCCTGACGGCACACCAATCAAAAGAAATGAGGAATACAAATAATGTCAGACAATCGCTTCACTGTGGCGGCCGGCAGCCACGGAGCCGAAACAAACCACACAGTGGGACGGAGATTGGGGAAAACAAAGTGCCACGAGTGGTTCACCAACCATCTGTTGGGATCACGTCGTGGGCTGAGTGCGATGAACGCTTTGCCGAGTGTTGTGACTTCGGCTTTACACTGTTCTATGCTGCCTCCTAGTCGCTTATATTTTTTGGTGCCCAGCCCTTATGGGTTAACAAGACACCAGATGTACATTTGCAGTGTCAGACCTTTCATTACATTCAATGTCATTACAATTCAATAAAAAATATATTTTACAGCTCGGCCTTCAACTGAATATTCTGCCGTCCCTCAAAAGCTTGTCAAATCAAATCTGCTACAAAAAAAGATTCCCATCCCAAAGCATAACTCAAGTAGTAATCATCATAATCTCAGCCAAATTGAATCAATATAAATAAAGTTGATGCATGTAAAAGTTACTTTCCTCCTTCTATTTTATTGTAATACAACTACAGTGACATATACATTTCATATTGCGGGTGGAGACACAGCTGCCAGCAGCAAACTTCTATATTAACATATACACATCCCAACCCAAACACATAAATTAAATCTCTAGCCCCGGTTGATGCAGTAAGCCTCCTCGACATACCTGTGGCACGACCCCCAGAACCCTCCGCAGGCTGTCCAGGCTGACGTCGCGGATGTTCTGGCCCCCGATGTAGATGTTCCCCTGCTGGGGCTCGTAGAAGCGGAACAGCAGTCGCATGATGGTGCTCTTCCTGCAAGAAGAGAGACAAAACGTTGGCCTTGGTGATCGACCTGTGTAAGGGAGTGGTCTAGGATACCGGTAAGAGAGTGGACTATTGATGATAATAATAATAATAATACATTTGATTTCAGGGCGCCTTTCAAAACTCTCAAGGTCGCCTTACAGATAAGACGAGCAAATACAATTTAAAAACAGGCAAATACAGTTAAAACAAACATATTTAAAAAATAAACAATGCAACGTATTCATTAAATTTGCTGGGGAGTGGAGTTAAGTTGGACGCACCAATCGGAACAGGTGAGTTTTGATGGAGGTTTTAAAAGGTGGGGAGAGACTCTATAGTTCGGATAGATAGTGGGAGAGAGTTCCAGAGGCGTGGGGACTAGTGAGACACGAAACAACCACCACCACCACCACCACCACCACCACCACCACCACCACAACACTTGTGGGAGAACCGGCTCTCCAGGGTATCCACATCACCTACCCTGACCCGCTGCCACCGACGATGGCCACCTTCTTCCCCGCGGGCACGTCGAAGGACACGCCCGTCAGCACCTTCTGGCCGTCCATGTATTCGAAGTACACGTCCTCGAAGCGGATGGTGGCGTCCTGCGGTTCGACCGCCAGCACCGGGGCCAGATCACGCTCCTTCACAGGGGGGGAAGAGGGGTGGGTTAGGTTGGGGGAGGGGGTCACACACAGAGAAGAGGTCAGTTCACTGTTGCGATGGGATCCCTTTCACCTCTGCTGTGCATTAGCCCCTCCCCTCTGAACCGACCAGAGTGTGATGCAATGTATGTGCAAACGAAACACACACCGCATAAGATTTAAATACGCTCCCCCCCCCCCCCCCCCCAACCATTCCGCCACTCTACTCAACACCCTCCATGACAATTGTGAACAGACCATTTAAAGGGACCACGGTCCTGATTGGGAGTCATCGCTCCTTTGTTGTCGTACCTAAAAAGGATTGCTGTTTTTTTTCAGATCGCCGACGAGAGAGACGCTGACCTTGCCTGAGAGTCGCCCTGCGTCTATACTAATAGCACCATAATCACCCACTATGCCTCCCCTCCCCCACAGGCAATGAATATAGATGATAACACTTGGTTCATTTGTATAAACAGATGTTAATACCACACAACAAAATGGAAAAGAGGAGGGATGGGGGGAGGGGGGCTGGGGGGGAGAGTTGGGAAGTGCGGGAGGAAGGTGTGTGACGGTGGCAAAATCAAATAACATTTTCACAGAGCGGTTTTAATGGAGGAGGGGTGGGGTGGGTGGGTTGCATCTGCATAAAAAGGGCGAGTTGGTGGGGGGAGGGAAAGAAAGGATAAGAAGACACGAGAGAGAGAGAGAGAGAGCGAGAGAGACCGTTAAACTGTGTTCAAGCAGTAATGGGTTGCCAGGCAGTGCCATCCCACAGGGAGAGACAATGGAGAGGAGCATTAGTGATGAGTGAAAATAACTGGGCAGATTCATTTTCCTACTGTAATTACAGGCTAGGGATAGGAGTGGCATCCATATTGTTAAGCGGGCAGGCCGACATTTGCTCTTAAGTGCGCTTGTGTGACGCAAAATGCACTGTTTTGCATTGTAAAAAATGGCCTACATTTTCAGTAGTTTAGGTTTGCAGGCAAAAACATGTGTAGTATTGAAGAGATACAAATACAAGTAGATCTGTCTCTTATCTTCCCTAAAAACAAACAGAAAACTATGAGCTTGTTTATACGGGGACAACTATTCATCAGTCCCATCCCAAAGCCCTCCTTATTTCCTTTTCAAAGCAATCCAGATTGAATACTGGGGGGGCATGCTGTCGGATCCCTAAGGTAACAGCACACCGCATCGCCCCAAAAGCCTGAGCAAAACACTTTTTTTGTGGATCGCTTTCTAGCAGTGCCAAATACACCCTGAAAAAAAAAACTAAATATTGTGCCTAATTATCTACATTTACAAAAGAGACTAATAACAGGCACTGATAAAATGCAGATCCAAAATGATATTTGTACAATCAAAATTATATTAAAAAGGGAGTGCACAGCTGTAGCCAGCACACAGGGAGGACGAGATGTCCTCACTAATTTCCTTTTGCTACCATCACATAAAGGGCATCTTGCATTCCCAAATGATGAACGCAGTTTGAATATCCCTGCATTACTAACATTTCAAACTCCAACACCAAACACAGTTTCCAATAACCTACAAGCCTTCATAATCTTGATCGTGACAATGTGTTGGACGCCAGGGCTCAAGTGATATTAATTGCCAGGTGGACTAGGGAATCTCACACCCAAGACACGGCACCCGCTTCTCCCTTCCCCTCAGTCAAACCTGTACATTTTCCTCACACTCCTTAAGTGGCAGCAGTCATCTCCACAGCGCTCGCTGTCCTCATTAAGAGACCATTTAGTCACAGGCTTCATTAACACGAATGAACGAGGCGAGACGGAAAAAAGAACGTTAAGGACTCTCTGAGCGAGGGGCAAGAGCATCAGATATGCCGCTTTCAAGTTTTCTACACTCAATAGTTCTTGCGGTCCATAAACCCGAATCCTGGCCAATGAGTGAATGTATAAAAGCTTCTGGGTAAATGTTTGAAAAGCATGGCAGGTGTTTATAAAAGGGGGGCCAGGTTCAAGCTTCGGCGAGGATATTACCTTGATCTTGGGGTCGACGCTGAGCAGGGTGAACAGCGTGTGCATGTCTATGAGTGCCTGTCTGGTCTCTCGGTACACGGTGCCCAGGAAATTGAGGGGAAGCGAGAGCTGGAACAGCAGGCCGTTGACCATGACCAGGTCTCCCACCGTCATCGTACCTGACACAAAAACACCACGGATGAATCGGTGAGACCTGGGTTACAAAGAGGCAGGGAGCTCGGTTCGTGGAACTGTTCGCACGTTGGAGTTGGAGCAAATCAATAGTGACGTGCATGAGACAGGCTGAATCTAATCGGGGTACACCTCCGTTTAATGTTTTCTGCAAAGGACTCATTTACATGTCGTCCATGTTAGTTCGTTATTTCGGCAAAACAAAATACATTTACCCAAAACGCAGTACTTTGCCTTCTTTCTTCCAACCATATTTTAGCTGTAACACCATGCAAATATATTCAGGGTTTGTTTTTAAAAGCTCTCATCAATTACCATGCTACCGTGCTCCCATTTCCAAAACCTCACCTGCCATGATGCCCTTGCTTGCTAGCACCATGATGCCAGTCAGGCCCACGCTGAAGATGGCGCTCTGGCCAAAGTTGAGCAGTGCCAGCGTGCTGGTGGTCTTCAGCGACGACGACTCGTAGGTCTTCAGGTAGTTGTCGTATCGTTCTGCCTCGTACTTTTCATTGTTGAAGTACTGGGAGACGGAGGTCGAAAGATAGAGAAGAGACGGGTTTGATTGGGTAGAAGGGTAGGTAGGGAGAGATGGGGAGAGAGGGAGAGACAGATGTCAGGAGTGTGGCGAAGGTGAAATGATGGCGGGATCAAAGCTCTGCATCAAGGCAGTCTCCTTAACACAACCTGCCTCAGAGCTATATTACCGTTCTGAAACTTAACAATCCTATGAAGCTCTTGTTTAGTACTGATCTATAAAAGAAGATCCCTTGATAGCTCTGCCAGACTAAACTTTGTAAAGGAAACATTAGATTGATCTGTAATTATCGTACAGCTGGACTAGCAGTATATAACTATATACAGAAGAAAAATATTAGTGTGTGCGAGCACAAGAAAGCGTGTGTTTAATGATAACCGAATCCCTGCAAAGCCGCTTATATCCGTGTTCTTCATCTGCAGGGCTTGCATCCCTAAGTGAATGAGCATGGGCTTGCTTAAATAAATCCAAAATAGGCTTTCAATGTGGAAACGAGGCAGAAATATGTATTTATTCATAAGCAAATGTGTTAGTTTGAGTAACTTGGTACTAAAAACCAGTTAAAATGCCTCGACAGACTGAAAGAAAGTGCCCTTGCTGAAATCTCTTGGCAATAAGTGGGCGGGAACAGGGAAATTAAGTAAAAACATTGCAGCCTTGCATTTCATATAAAACAACGGGCCCTGTGACAAACAAAATACGCAAAAAAAACCTCCCAAGTTTAAGGCTAAATCCACAAAAAACGTAGCGCGACGAAGATGGCACTTAACCTTTGCCTGCTCGTTATCCAATAGCTTTTTGTTTAGCGTGTGTGATGTTGTTTCTCTTCCTCCAACTAAGTGGGCACTCGATCCTGCTGGCCAATGAGGGCAGCCGTTGAGGTTTCTGTTGTCATCTATGCACGGAAACATATGGAAGAAGTAGAGGTGTGTGTGTGTGTGTGTGTGTGTGTGTGGCTCCATCGTGCTCAGAATGTCAGCCAGGGCCTTTTGTGGAAGTGGAACGGATTTCGGAGTGGGCGGGGACCTAATTACATATGCACACTCAGTGCTCACAGTGATGCTAAATCCAGCCGCATTGACACAGATGACAAAGAATACCACAAAAACAAAACATTAAGGGAAGAGCAGGACACAAAAAAAAGCGGAATGCGGCAGAGGAAATAACGTGGCTACCAAAATATATCCAGGAACCACTAAAGGGATGAAAAGCTCAGGCAGGGATGGGGATAGGGAAGGGTTCTGTGCACAACCGGGCTGCATGGAACATGGCTTGACAAAAAAAGACAAGGAGGATCCCACTCAGAAGGTGTGTGTGTCACCATCTCGCACAGCACGTCCCATGGAACGACTCCGGATCAGCAGGTACCTCCAGTCAAAATTTAAAAATCTCCACACGGTCAAATTTGACACAGAGTGTCGAACTAGAAGCACAATCAAGAAATTGAATAAATGCTGATGACAATAACACCCGATAATAAGGCCAAAGACCAGGTAGAAAACGGCCTTCATTTGAATAATAAACACAGCAGAAGTAGGGATTTTCTCAAGGAGTGAGACGGTGGGAGAAGAAAAACAAAGAAGGGGCTTTTTTTAATCAAATTAATTAAAAGACAAATTTTGCCAGTGGGTAATCACAGCACTATCGGAGAGCGAATCTGCGTGTAAATATTTGTTCACATCATTGTGCCGTGGCTTATATGTTGAGAGGACAAAAAAACACTAGGGTGAGACAAAAAAAGAAGGGGTGACGAAACAGGGGTGAGAAAGAAGAGGGGCTTATAGGAGGGGGGATGGTAGTTTAAGGCAGGGTGATAATGAAAAGACTTTGCCATTGCGTTTCATTGCATAATGTGACTGCACATGTGACTGCAAAGGTTCCTTTGCAATGCCTTATACATCCACTAGATGCCAAACGCATATGTCATGTTTCTTATCAATTTGAAACAACAGATTACATATGCGTTCTTTCAGGTTGCCCATTGACCCAGTGGTGTGATAGAGTTAAACCCATAAGAGTCCGATTCTACGGTCACCCCATGATATGAACGCATCCTATCAAAAAGGGCTACATGAGCCAACCTTGACGCATACGATTGCTTCGGCATAAAATCAACCACAATACCTACTTTAAAATAACCACAGCTCCCCGAATGTGTCTCAAAACATCCGAACAATAGGATTCCCTGCGAGTGCCACCCAGCACTTGGCAGGGAAATGTAACAGAAGCAAAAATACACCCAGATGCATCCAAATTGGCCTCAATGGTAATGGTGCATAGATGTGCTGGCTGTGCGCATTTCTTCCTTAAACGTCAGTGATGGAGGGGTGTGCTCGCTCGGGGGGGGGGGGGAGCTGTTCTCACCTTGACAGTCTCGTAGTTGAGCAGAGAGTCGATGGCGGCGTTGCCTGCCTCGTTGTCTGCCTTGTTCATCTCTATCCGGAAGCGGGTCCTGGGAACAGAGACGGTGGGGGCTGTTAACAACACACCCCATCCATAGCATCCACAACCGAGACCCCAGAGGAGGTCCCTTGATGTGCAATTAAGACAGAGCAACGATGCAGTGGCGGGGGAAGAATGGGTGGGGGGTAAACAATGGGTCGAGAACGCCGTGATGGCCGGCGCAAATCTAACAAGCAGGGAAAAAGCATGTGGTGCGACAGCAGAACAATTGCCGGTGAGTCAGCGAGGAGAAAGGACGCTGTTTTACCTCCATTGAGTGACCAGAATGGTGAAGGCCGCGTACGTCGATAAGGTGCCCACCGCCACGGCCGCAAAGTGCCCGCCGCACTTGTAATACTGTGTGGGGGGGAGAGAGAGAGAGAGAGAGAGAGAGAGAGAGAGAGAGAGAGAGAGAGAGAGAGAGAGAGAGAGAGAGAGAGAGAGAGAGAGAGAGAGAGAGAGAGAGAGAGAGAGAGAGAGAGAGAGAGAGAGAGAGAGAGAGAGAGATGACACACAGCGTCTGAGGGAAAATTTGAATACGGCTCACTAATATCTGCCGACGTACTCTTTTTGGCCATTCTACTATGAAATTGATTGTTACAAATGGAGGGGAAAATACAAAAACTAATCGTGCTAATGCTTTAGCCATTAGGGCAATGGAGTCTGCCCTCATTACAGACGAGCTGACATTAGGGGCCCCGAGTGGGATAATAGCACGGAGCCATAAAGGGGCCATTCTTTGGTGCCCGCCAAGGATGGGGGGGGGGGACATTCACCACAGGAAGACATTAGGGACACGGAAAAGACCCTACAAAGCTGTGGGATTCATCACTGGATCTAATGGGCTCCGTGTCCCTACGAAAGAAGGTACTCTGGGATTTGAATTTGCTCAAGAACAAAAACGCTGCCTTGGTTCCATGACTCATTTCCAGGCCATCAGCTGTTGAGGGAGGGGGGGGAGGGGGAATAATAATGTTAAGGTGATAAAACGTCATGGGCCGTCACGGGAGATAAACTACAGCGTAATGTCCTCTTATTTCACTGTCCTACGAGAATGACCGCCAGCCACTAATTGCCGCCGTCCGTGTTTCATACTAGGTACAGCGACAACACGCGGTTGGCTTCCTCCATAGAACTGAACCCCACCAGGAGGCCATAGCCCTGTAACGCCACGGCCTCCTGACCCATCGACCGCCGTGCAGCCGCGCCCTCTCACCAGGATGGTGCTGACCAGGCCCATCTCGAAGATGGTGGGGCCCAGGTTGAACACCAGGGCGCTGAGCACGAAGGAGATGCCCCGTGTGCCGCGGTCGATGGCCTTGGAGAGCGCGCCCGTCTGGCGGCTGAGGTGGAAGCCCAGGTCTAGGTTGTGCAGGTGCAGGAAGACATTCTTGGCGATGCGGCGGATGGAGCTCTGGGCCACCTTGCCGAACACGGCGTTCCGCAGCTCGTTGAAGAGGGAGGCACAGGCCCGCGAGGCGCCGTCTGCGAGGGACAAGAGAGAGAGAGAGAGAGAGAGAGAGAGAGAAAGAAATTGAGGGGAGATGGTCGGAGACACGAGTGGGTTTGGAGAGGAGGACGTGTGCTCCTCGAATAGCCAGAATCCGACGTCGATTCTGGCCGGAAATTCTGACCAGGGCAACAGAGATTTATAAAGGACGCGGTGGTGGGGCAGTGACCACCAGGGTCGTACCTAAGATGGTACATTATCAGGCAGGCCAGGGGATGGATAGGGAGCAATAGATTGAATGCTTGCACAAAAGAAGAAGGCAGGACCGTCTTAGCCGGTGTGCAAACCTTTCTATGCAGCAGCAGCCCCAGCCCCCCACCCCCCTTTAGGCTCTCTAATTACAGAGCAGGATGCCGACTGAAGTCTCACTACTGGTGGGAGGCAGGGCAGCGCTCTGCAGACAGGGGGAGGGTGGGGGGGAGGGTGGGAGGAAGGAAGGGTGTGCCTGCGTGTGTGTGTTTGGTGAGGAGGGGGATGCATGTGTGAGCAGAATACCAGAAGAGGGGGAGGAGGTTTTTAATAAGTGTACCGGGGAAAAGAAATTATTTGTCCGTGAACAAGCTCGAATTTCTCCACCGCCTGGGCTGATGCAGCGCTGTCGATAGTGGGGAGGGGTTTGCCGAAAACATTTTTTTAGATTTTGCGTTGGTCGTTTGTTTTCTTTGTAGAGCATTTTTGTGGAGCGTGAGGTTCCAATTAAAAATAATAGCAAGCTCCTGCATTAGCCCATGCTAAATTAAGCATCCAATAATACAACGCAACCCACTATTCCATTCTGCCAGATCCTCCCGTAACATCATACACGTGGATCGCATGTATGACTTGCGCGTTGCTCGATTTAACAGACTGTGAACACTCTAGAACTGCCTGCAGAAACCAAAGGCGGGGGCAATAAAGGCTTGGCTCTGCTCGGTCTTCATGGGCTGTAATGTGGCGTTAAACGGGAATACTCGTTTAATGAACGCGTCTCCGTGTGACAAGGTGGAATGAACAGTGAACACAGAGCAACCTTTTCAGCCGAATTTCACTGGCTCGCTGCAGCAAGCATCTCAAATTGGGAACAGGGAATCTAATTTCCATTGTCCACGAGAAAAAGCCTTTCATTCTTGCTCTTATTCTAATGCTCCCCAGTCTGCAGTTGTGTTCCTGTGCCCCAATTATTCCACAGACAGCATTAGTGTGCAGCACCTAAGTGGGCTTATTAAAATAAGTGGCTACAGGGGTAAGTGCAGAGTACATCCAATCTGATCTCACACCAGGCCAGAGTGACTTGTGCCGAGTGCTCGGTTGACGCTATTCATTTGATTTTTCCTTTTTCCCCCCACATCACAGCCTCAGCAGGATTCCTCTAATCAGGAAAGGGACTCTCGGATTCGCCTTGCGAACGACCCTTGACCCGCGTTGTTTAACAACGTCCACTTGGACGAGGGAGTGAGAGAAACCGTGAAGTGCCAAACAGAAATAATTATAAATCCTTGTTAAAAGCCTCTTGCTGTTGATGACCAATTACACTTTCTGATGCTATTTACAAAACAACTGTGTCCAGGGTTTTTACAAAGGCCAACAAGACTTCCTGCTATTCTGGACACTTTCTGTTCCGTCATTCGTGGGAGCACACAGCTGAGGTTAAAAACACGCACACACACACACACACACACACACACACACACACACACACACACACACACACACTAAAGTTATCGGGAGACGCGAGGGAACCATGTGGATTAACTGGAAGAGAACTCCACCAGACGAGGACGACCATAAAGTAAATAATAGGACGGAAAAGTGCAGGTTGCGCAGCTCCATCGATATGAATGTGTTGGGAAAGGTCAGCCCGGAGATAATAGGCGGTCCCATAGTCCCCTCTGATGAGCCCGGCACCTGGCAGCAGCTGAAGAAAAGAAAAAAGCATAAAAACAAGTCTGGGACTCACAGCCAATCAGCACCGCCGTTGCCATGGTAGCCACAGTGCTTGGCGCGTCACTCAGGTTCAGCATGTGTCCCGACATCTGGTTGAGTTCGTCCACCGCATACTTAAACATGAACGGCACCGTCACATTAGTCATCTGCAGGAGAGGAGAGGGAGGGAAGAAGAGCAGAATTCAGGGGAGAAAAAGAGAGAGAGAGCTGACAACAAGAGAGGGGGAAGCCTTTTCATAGCCCAGAGCATTTAGGCATACCGTGTCTGTGTGTGTGAGATCCTGTTTTGCTCTTAAGACTGGGTATAATTTGACAATCTATGTCAGGCCCATTATTCATGCAAACAAAACGCAATAAATAAAAAGAAAAGAAGAATCTTTCGCAGTCGGCTGCCAATGACTTCAAGGGTCCTCTGGCCAATGAAAATCAATTGGAATATACATATACGATTGAACACGCAAAATGTACACACATGCATGTACATCTGTGTGTGGTGTGCGTGTGTGTGTGTGTGTGCGTGTGTGCCTCAGTTGGCTGCGCTGGCGCTCTGGTGGTGGCTGATGCATGCCACTAATGGAATTGAGATGGTTATTAGGTCTAATTAAAAGCACAGGGACAGCTGTGTGACTCAGGCTGGGTGAACCGCAGCACATTAGGCCAGCGAAAAAACACGGCAGGGATCTGCACTTATATTTGGAGCACATTTGATGCGAAACCTTTCAATCCCATAACACCATGGGGTGTGCAATATATATATATATATATATATATATATATATATATATATATATATATATATATATATATATATATATATATATATTATATGTGCATATGTATGTTTTCTCTACATTCATTAAGCAGCAGAGTAGTGCCGCCACTGGTTACTAGCTCCACCGCAATAAGCCGTGCAATTTAATTTATTATTTTGAGCACCCCAAATGCTTTTATTATGAACATCGTTAACATGTATATTTTAGGTGGCCCCTACTGCATTCCTCTCACTTGTTGTGTTCATTGAATGGATATGTTAGAATAATACTGACAGTCCAATAGAAGTATAATAATTAAAAAATTATAATAATTTTAATTAACCAAGAAAACTCCTTCAAGAGGTCGACTGATAGTGGATCTTTAGTGGCCGACATAGTAATGTGTTTTGAGAGGGAAAGCAGATGGCTGATTAATCGGTCGATATCCACCCCCTCCCACCCCAAAGAAACAGTATAACCCACACGATAGAATGACTACAAATGCACTGGAGACTGTATATGCGCCAACAGTTCTCTCACATGCTAATTCCTGTTATGTTAAGATTGCTATACCATTGTATGAGAGCATTTCTGTTGGAACACACACACACACAAAGAAAAACCACAGGGGAAACACTGTATATTATACGAGATTCCTCATGTTCCATCCATCTTCCCAGTTGTGTGATACCTTTTCCTTACACAAGGAAAACACAAAAAATAAAGAAAAATAAACTTCACAAAAGAAAGTGACACAAAATGGCCACTTGTCTATATAGTATGGCTTTGCAGCCCTGGGGGGGGGGGGGGGGGGGGGGGAAGTGACACAGAGTCCCACCTAATAGCGCACCATTTACACCACAGACTCCAGGGTTAGCTCTGTATACCCTTCAGCATTATGCCTGGACAATAGAAGTACTCTGAGTCCCTTGGGGAGCACCACAATGTCAGCCACTTTGCTGCCAAGACAACAGCACATGACACATAAATAGCCCGAGCACCATTATCACGGACCCAAACACGGCCTCAATGCCGCTGATGCGAACCCTGCGCCGCGGAAGATGACGTGGTTGTTAGCTCATCCATTTACATCCAACGGCAGCGCGCCGGTGCGACGCCGTGTCAATCTGCACCTGGAGACATGACATCTCATGTAGGGATCCAGTCAATTTCTCACGTAGGGCCTTTGGGGGCCATAGGGAATTAGCCTCTGTTTACAATGTGAAACTCAGCCATCACTCAGACCAGCGGGAAGACCAGAGAGCCCCCTTCATTCCCCAGGGCAAAAGGGGCCGTGTTCCAGACCAACTCAAAACACGGGGATCATTATTATCAGTGGTGTGAAATGAAAATGTCACTGGTAATGTGAAGTGCAGAGGGGTGATGCATTGTAACAGCGTAATTATTCAGCTGGTTTAACAATCGTCTCGACACAGCTGGTGGTTTAGGTGGATACTGACAAACTGGCAGAAATCTAGGCTAGCTCCAACCAAGCAGGAAACGAGAAGAAGAAGATTGGTTTTCGTCTGTGTGTGTGTTCTTTCCCCCTTTTGTACACACTAGAGGGAGCCATGCTGTGTGGCAGCAGGATATACTTATTTGGGAGCCGAGATTCCCTGATTGGTTTTCCAGGGTGTAAATTAGGGACCACCAACAAAGAGAGGAAATGGGGCACGATGCATACTGATTGATGTTTGCAATCAATTATTTTTTTTCCTAAAGAATAGGTCATTAAGAAGTTATACTGTTTTGATTATTGAAGAACAGAGGAAAATGACACTGTATAATTGTGTTGAAAGGCTAATAGATACACAACGCCATGTGTATAGACCTAGTTGTTGCGCGCACACACACACACACCTTGATCTGTATATCATCACATGGATAGTAATCTGAATTTTAACATTTGAGATGATTTTAACACTGCATAATGATAGGCATTCGGATAAGTTTGCAAAGAAGCCTCTGCAAAAACAGGTGGAAGTTTAAGAGGGAAACACCACGACGATGATAAGGATCCTTATATCCAGAGCAAAATGTTGTCGATTATATAAAAAGGTCAAAGGAAGGTCCTGCATGCATATCAACTAATCAATTAGTATTTTGGCACATCATGAAGGCATTTAAGTACTTAATTAATTCAGTACCTGTAACTATCTCCCCATTTTCAATGATTTATCACCTAGGCATTTTCTCAAAAGTATGTTGCCGATTTTTAGTATGGTTTTGAGAGAAGCATCTTTCTAGCATTCACACAATGCTCTCAGGATCAGTGACTACCAGGATTTAAATGTTAACTGGCCATTCTTCATTCAACCTTCAACAACTGAAGAATATTATTAGCATAGATGCAGGTCTTGTGTAACACGACAAGTAAATAACAAGTAAATAAATGGCTAACAATGTAGGCCAAGTTAATTAAATAGGAAGCTATCATCATCATTCGATTATATATTGAAAGGTAGATATAAAAGATATAATGAGAATGAATCAGCTTTGCTTGCAGTGTTAAACGATATCACCAGACAAGGAAATCAATGGGTGGTTAACAGCCATTAAAATCCAAGTATTGCTTTCACTCTTACCTTTGCTCCAGCAAGGAGCCCAAGAGAGAGGACCACTCTGGCCCGGAGGTCTGGTCGGTCCTTGGGCCACACGTAGGACAGCATTGCAGATAGGATCTGGGTAGAGTTGACCTCCTTCAGCTGTTGAGAAGAAACATGAAAAGACGAAACTTCCGTGAGAAAACAACACAAACTTGCGTAACACACAAACCATACATAATCCAACAACGTTCAAGTTGGATAGGTAAAAATACCAAAACCAACTTGACTTTCAAACCAATGGGGCTTTGCCAATATCGGCAGCTACGTTTACACTTTGCATTGCCGTGGAGATTGACGGTAGGCCAGGCCGGGCAGGCCTGCTGGACACACACACGAAACATCAAATGTCAATCAGGCTCCCATGGGGGCCCCCAGGAGCAGCGGCAGAAGCCCAGTATCCAGGTGGACCCGGGGCCCCAGCCTGACACCGTGCGTCCCAGGGGACCCGGGGACTGTCATCACGGCTGGGGTTGGGAGCCCGCCCGTGCCAACGTGGCTGTTTGCTCACGCTCCACCACACAGCTGCCACTGGGACCGTCCATAGGCCAGGGAACATGTGGTAATTCCTCTAATCCAGTCAATATGGCGGCGCTATGGTTTTGACGCTATCACCGCGGCAACCCCCCCCCCCCCCCCATAAGCAAATGAAAGGGAAATTTGTGCCCAACACCTGCCTTTAATAAGAATGAATCTGGCAGCAACTGTCACAGGTGAAAAGGTTGGGAATTAACTTGAAACAGTTGGATGCACTTCTGAAGGTCAGTCGAGCGCAACATCTAATTCAAAACCTGAGTCTAAAAGATGTTTTTCAATTGGTAGCCACGATGAATAGACTGAGCAGCGCACATTTTAACATTTTCACAACCACATAAGAAGAACTCAAATCCCTAAAGCAAAGAAAGAGTATGAGTAAAATAGTCTGCCTGACAAAATCGTATATTTCCCTTTGCTATCATGTACAGGACGATGGAAAGTTAAGCCCAAATAACATCAAATATAGTTAACTGAATCACACAAAATCAAGTGTGAATGATTGATAATGAAAATCACAATAATGATAATAACATCAGCAATGGCAGTTCCAATAACCAAAAAAACAACAAGCAATAAGCTGAATACATTGCCAACTCACCACATTTTTGGGATCCGCATTTAGACGGCCACCTGCACTTCCATGCCAACATGTTCTCGTGTGGTTGACCTGCAAATGCTGTGGAAAAAAGAATAACATTATGAAATGCCTTAGCCTATAATACACTACCAGAAAACGTGTGTGTGAGCTGTTAATACAATATTAATTTGAGTAACCTAATCCACCAATGAGGGCAATACACAATTATATGCCATATTTAAAATGATTATACACTGTGAAATGACAATAGGCTAGCCAGTGCTTTTGGCTAGTATACAGATCTGCATTTTCACCTTGACTTGAATGTTAACTGTAGGTTGAAGTGGTGTTCAGAGAGTTCCTGTTTCAACTTAAAATGATTGCTAGTAAGGTCTGTTGTTTCCCTTCTTTTTATTCAATATGTTATGTAACGGTGCTAGTGGAGGTACTTGACGCATTGTGGTGGAGCCCACAGTCTACTCACGCATCATGTGCATGAATCCAACAGAGGCAGGCTGACAACAACAACAACAAAGAAACGATTGCCCGCCCCTCACTTTATTTGAATCCATTATGAAAATAAAACAGGAGAGATGGGTGAGGGTGGCAGGTTTCTACATTGTATATTCACAGCTCTGTGGATGACCTCATGCGCTTCATGAGGTCACATTTAAAAAAGACCAGCCAGCGAGTTTACTTTTAACATCTCCTGAAGAACAACAGTAGCCTTCATCACTGTATTATTATTTTAAAAAGGAGAGCTGTGATCCTGTTAGATAAACATGTTGACAAGCCTCCATGAAAACCCATAGCATGCCATACTCACTTTGGCTGCTTCCAATATCTGCCGACTGTTTTCGCTCCTGCCGACGTGCCATGATGCTGTTCTGAGATTTGAAGGTGAATTTAACTGAAAAGATTAAGTGAAGAAACGATTAGTACACAGTCATTTTAATTGTATTGCAATATATTTTCCGGAGGTAGGCGATACAAAAATGCGTAAGTCCAAATAAAATAAAAGTCGTAAATATGATCACCCTGTGCTCAGAATATGTATCGGTAGTGTGGTTATCATTGGTATACAACGGCTACATTTGTTAGGGCAGACTGGATATATAATTACTGAATTGTAAGATAATCACTTCTGTAGATCAACAAACACATACCTTGGTTATGGGAGGAGGTCAGTAATAACACAAAATCTCTCACTGAGAATGAATAAAGACGGACACATTCCAGCTGTGATGGTCTAGTTTATTCATCTTGTCAATAGAGAAAGAGGGTTGCCTAAACTAGAACACGGCGCCTACTGCCTACATAGATGGTGGCTACAGTACAACTTTAAATGAAGGCAGATAAGAAAAGGCCAGGAGGGACATTGGAGGATCATGGTTTTTTGAAGAGATTTGTGAAGACTAGGGCATTTCATATGTGTGTTCATTCTGTTCGTATAGGAGAGCTTTTGGGAACCTTGCTATATGCAGCTACTTATTAACTAACATCTTTGTACGTTTTACTGTAAGTGGAATGGCTGTTGCGGCTGCAGCATGGCTGATTGCCCAATCCAAATGTTTCACTTTGTGTGAAAATAAAGTGAATCCTGAATCTTGAGTCCTATTTCACGTTCAAGACACCAGAAAGGTGTAATAAAAAAAAAAAACAGACGCATCATGATGAGTCAAAACAAAACTAAATGCGACGACAATTATGACGTGCAGGGGGTGGGAGGACCCTTGTTAACCCAATGATAATAAGGGGACAGTGGCCTTATCTAATGTGACCATAGGACATGCGATAACGTTTTTTAAGTATTGAGGCCCTTTAACCCAAGGCTAAAACATTAGCATTGGTGTAATAGGTGGATAGATACATCTTCAACAAAGTTGGCCATAACACTCAACGAATGGCATCTTCCAAATAAAGATCCTTCCCTTCCTATATTAACAAAGTTTACTTTAGGAGTTCACTATAAAAGATATCGGCTACAGGGCGGCCTAACAAGTGTTTTATGTAGTCAACGTTATCCAAGGTTACATGATAGCCACTGATCTTGGAACATGAAAAACCACATATCCCATGACGTACTAGCTTATATTCCTGAAAGAAAGTGAATTTAGTTAGGACGTATGCATTGTGACAGACCGACATAAGTTAGATATGTGTCCTTGCGGTGACTGTCTCTAAAAGTAGTGTCCTTTTCCCAAAGCCACAGGCGTCACCTTACCAGATATGTTCTCTGATGTTTAGGATCCAATCTGCTGGGTTTCTCACTTTTGTTCCACGCGTGATACGAACTCGTTTGGCGAAACAGAACAGCTAATCTCCGTCTTTGGTAATAAAATCCACATTTCAGCGAGACCAACATCGGCGCCATGTTGCCTGGTTATGACGCAATACACTCGTCACCAAATCACCTCCGTCACTTCCGCTTTCAAGGTAATTTTTTTTCACTGTCCATGCGAGCGCTAGCACCGGAGCTACTGGATGTATCGCTGTCATCAAGCCTTTACTGTTATGGTATCGAGCCATCTCGATTGAACCGTAGTTCGAGTTGTGAATGAGGAGGCTGTTATTAATTATAGGACGCAGTTGTACCGTCCGCACAGCCTGACAAGACGCCCAAGCAACCGAGTGGAATCAAGCTAAGTAAGGACACGTTGTGTGTGGCTGTCTCCATAAGGCAGCAGGTCAGTGGATCTAACGGCAGTGAAATAAAATTAGCCTCAGACCGACACGTTGTTCCCAAATCTTGGGGAAAGGGCTTTATCTTTCCCCTCTCCCTCCCACCCCCCCCCCCCCCCCACCCCACCCCCCCCCCCACACACACATCGTTTTCAGGATGCCATGCCACAATCAGCAGATGAACAATGTCAACAGTGGCCAAGAGCACCCCATGAAGCAAGTGCGGTTTGCGAACAATAGTGACAGCAGTGTTCCTGACTTGGTGTCCAACTCTGGATCAGAGAATGTCAGTATACAGGCAGAGAGTCAGGAGTCCTTAGGACCCCAGCTTAAACTGCTTCCCTTGAACGACCAGATCCGTGAACTACAAACTATAATTAGAGACAAGTGAGTCAATTTCGTTTGTTCTGTGTAACATATTATTATCATATAATTATGTGTAAAGATGATGCACTTTGTGGTGCTCATTGAAATCGCAGACTTTTCCATAATGAATCTCGGACGATAACTCAAACCTGACCTCATAAAGACTTTATGGACCATTTCAGATCAACCAGCAGAGGGGACTTTGTGTTTTGTGCTGATCGACTGGTAAGTTGTCGAGTTGGTTGTTGTTGTGTTGTTTCAGTTATTTTAAACCACACTTTAATTCAACATCTCTTCCCTGACAGATCAGACTAGTGGTTGAGGAGGGACTTAATCAGCTTCCCTACTCAGAGTGTACTGTCATTACTCCAACAGGTGAGTGTCTTTCCTAGCCTTGAAATAGGGTGTTGCACGTCGAAGTAATGTTAGGATCCTGTGCAACAGCAACCTTACAGAGTTACATGTTTGCAATATGGTCTATGTACTCAAGGCTAGTGTATTCCCTGCCATGTAACATGTGACCATGACCAAAGCTATATACAGACTGTATTTATGCTCCCTAAATGTACAACTTACCTTCTCATGCCAGGCTTAGGTTGAAAAACAAATCCCAATCAAAAGCCATTTCTGATATGAAAGAGTTATGCTGTATATTTTCTGTTGTCTTTCGACAGTAGGTCTTAACAAGAACTCCACATTGTTTAATAGCCCATAGATGATAGCCAAACTCTGTAATATGTTCTTTATTTGCCATAGTCCATAACACAAGCTGGACATTAAGGTGCTGATTTGTAAAGAGAGAGAGAACAGAAAAGAGGAGAAAGTATCAATATTTTGAAACTAAACAACCCTTCCCTTCCCTCTTTACTCCCTCCTGCTTCATATTTGTGTCTATTGGGAAGTGTTGCGTTTAGCTCCACCTGTGATTGACAGGCAAGATGTAATCCCTGAATCAATCATGGAAGAGATGCCCTGATTGGTCAGAATGAGTAACGCCCTACTTACGCTTAAATTAAATAGGCAATAATAAATCATACATACAGTACCTTTTTAAGATTATTATCCACAGTAGAACAAATGGAAATTATTGTGAGCATGTTGGTCAAATCAAGTTATGATGTTTCAAATGATGCAATGTTCAATCAATTAAATTATTGATTTCAAGTCTATTGGATTTCATGTTTTCAATATATGTCTTGATTGGTAGGGCATAACAGGGGAAACAGATCAGCAGATGAGTGTATAAACTCGACAAACACACTGATCCGTATTATGGGACATTGCAAAAGCAAAGAAATTCTGGAGAAAATAAAATTCGGGAAAAAAAGTGGAATTACCCAAGCCTAATAAGCCTGTGTATCAATGCAGCATTAGCAGACCGTAGGTGTCACATATTGCATTGGTAATGAGTCAGTCTGACTCATCATTAATGTATCATTGCACCACAGCTAACTGTAGGTTAGCTGTGGTGCTAATGGTCATACACTGTTGTAGGGGAATGAAGCTAGCTGTTGGATAAAGACATTTTGAGAGCAGGCAGGGAGGCACTCCCTTATATATTTCAGAGTGAGGTTGTTCCAAATGTTCTAAATAAGGTATTCAAAGTCACTCCCCCCCACCCCTTCAAACTGTAAAAGGGCCACTAACACAATTTCTTCCCCCTTAAGCACCTATACCCATCCAGAATATTCTCTATCTCTTCTTTATTTTCCTCCCCAAGGGTACAAGTATGACGGTGTCAAGTTTGAAAGAGGGAACTGCGGAGTCAGCATTATGAGAAGTGGTAAGTCAGGGGATAAGAGTCTTGAATATCTCATACCTGCTGAATTAGACTCCTATTTAAATTCCATTGCTAGGTCGGCCATGTGGGTACTTTGCACACCCAAGACACTTTTTTCAAGACCCAACAGCCCTATTCTAACCCCTTTACTTGGATGCTGTTTGTGCGGTTGTTCTGTATTGTACTGATAAGTCAATTTAATAGTGTCACCAACAAACTATCTGAGGAGAATATCTCAAGTGAAAACTCTGTGTTTTTTTCCCTTTTTGTCCTCTCTTCGTTATATGACATTGTAATATGATATTGAATCATCTATTTTGACGGTATGGGGAGGAAGAGAGTAAGATGAGATAACATAAGATGTACTTTTATTAATCCCAGCAGGGAAACATCTGGGATCCATAGACGTAATTTAGTCATGTCCCAGGACAGGATGATGGAAGTGCAGAGATTTATGCGATACAGTATCGTATCATCACATACAAGAGCACAGGCCCCGACGTGTTCGTCTAGTTTACCCACAGCGTTTCGCTTTTCTCCTTGCAGGCGAGGCCATGGAGCAGGGCCTACGAGACTGCTGCCGGTCCATTCGCATCGGGAAGATTCTGATCCAAAGCGACGAGGAGACGCAGAAAGCCAAGGTGTACTACGCCAAGTTTCCCCCGGATATCTACAGGAGAAAGGTCCTGCTCATGTATCCTATCCTCAGTAAGTGGTGGGAGGTGCAGGCTGTGCACACAGCCTGTGGCCTTTAGCTTGTGTGGATGATGATTCAAAAGTGGTTGACTACCCACTCTGGCAGAACTTTAAATAATCCCATATAATGTCATGGAATTGTTGCACGTTTGTTTCTTCGTTGGAAGGAAAAAAAAACTTGTTCAAATTGTATTATAAAATGTGTTGACCATCTCTGCATGTTGTTCATTTCTCCATCATACATTGGCATTCCCTTCCGTTAATAATTACAGCTCTCATGGGGAAAATTAGACACTGCCTCTGAGATGGCCGGCAAGCTGCTGAATAGCGTAATGAATGTCTCCAGGAATAGATTCCTAATAAGCATGGCCTCTCGCTTTCACAACGAAGCAGCGTTTTCTCCACCACTCCTCCCTAATTGAAGACTCGTGTGGATCTAAGAAGAATGTTTCATTTAACCTATCAGAGCAGGACCCTGGCTGCAAGACGATAACAATAACAGATCACGGGGGCAACCAGTGTGCCCTCCTGGCAGGGGGTTGTGTTGTTCCAGCCATCGCTGAAAGACTTCTCTCCCCCCAGGCACGGGGAACACCGTGATAGAAGCAGTGAGGGTGTTGATAGAGCACGGCGTTCAGCCCAGACACATCATCCTCCTCAGCCTCTTCTCCACCCCTCATGGTATGACCGCTGATCCCAACACACTGGCTACCCCTCATCTCCTGTTCACCGTTCAGGCTCTAGGCCCTACCACTATCTACGTGTATGATATGTTCACACCACTAGTGTACACATCACTGACTGAGTAATCTGATCAGGAACTATTGATGAACTCAATGGTTTTATTTTGTATATTTGAAAAGTTGGTTTCTTTGTATTCAGTCTTTTTTCGAAAATGTCTAAACCGTTTCAAGAACTTACAAAACATACTCTAAAACTATGCTCTGTACCCCAAGGTGCTAAATCCATTATCCAGGAGTTCCCAGACATAACGATCCTGACAACTGAAGTGCATCCCGTGGCGCCTACACATTTTGGACAACGGTACTTCGGTACCGACTGACCGCTGAACTCAGGGACAACCAGAGGAATGCTTTGGCATGGCAGCGGTTTGAGGTGTTTGTTTTATGCATCTTGTTCTTTGCTTTGTCTGCTTTCAACACTTTTTTCCCTTCTCACTGGGCCTCCTCATTAAAAGATTGAATCCGTACATTCACAACCGCCAACTACAAAGTGACCATTTCCAATTGGTTGCCCAGCAACACATGGCAACAGTGGGGTGTGCGGTGTCACAGCTAACTACAAGGTTGAGCAGACAGTTGCATTATGCAGATTTTCAGTGTTGTAGGTTGTTGACACCTAATCAGGTACACTACTAGGTGCCTGACTAGGTAAAGTTTTCTTTACTTTTAGACTCAGCCTAAAGTTTGTTTGGCGGTGTGAATGTATGGTTATGCTTTCCTCCTCGCTATGCCAAATATGCTTACTGGATCTCCAAAGGACTCTCCAAATATTGTACTAATTTAGTTTTTTGTTTGTCGTGCGTGTGAAATCTTGGTTATAAAGACTACAACACTGACTAGAGCACTTGTAGACTGAATTTATTTTAACAGGTTACATCCAGATAAATCAAACAATTGATTGATATGTTCTCAACTGAACAGCAAGTCAAGCAGTATCAGTATTAGATGTTCCGGGGGTGTTATCAAAAGGGAGGGTCCCACGATCATTACTTGAGTAAAAAACTGCTAAAAGGGATCATATGAACTGCTAGCAATACTGCTATCCGCAAACACCTAAATACTAGATTACAAGAAACTGGTGTGATGTTTACCTGTGAAAATTAAATCTCCTAATATTTCATAATCAACATGGTTGCAGTATTTCATGAGTCAATAATTTCTTTATGGGGGGAAGAAGCACAATTCCTCTAACAATACCATATTATATCAATAAATAGATAACATAAAAACATCCATGTAATACCTCTACACAGGTTCTCAAACACCACAGCTAAAAATAAAAACACGTGATAAGATCACATGATCTTCATGCAGTTTGATCACATGGTTTGGCTTGCCGAAAACAGAAACAAAGGGCACTCTGGAAGTAAATCGCAATGTAGTAGATTTAGTGTACAGTGAGCAGGGAACAAATCATTGAGGTTGGAAACGATTTAAGCAGTTCAAAAAGACCTATACCCACCAGTGGACATGGATCATCAACCGTCATCTTAAAAATTATAAACGAGACGAAAAAAACTATAAACAAGCTGTAAGGTCGAAAGACGGTGAACTGAATGTTACCAGTCTGATCCTCATAAATATTAGTTTGTGTTTCAAAGCTGCAGAAAAGCAATGTTAATGAGTAGAGGTTCCCTTACAGATATTCATGTACCGCCTTCACTTTATAAAAGCTATGCTGCCTACTCCGGGGACTCACCCAAATATACAGTGTTTCATTGGACCTGTACTAGAACTTTCCTAGAATTTCAAGGTTTTGCTCCATGTGATCCACAGATGTGTCAGACTACTCCAATCTGACTGCTCCAACCTCTCAGAGCAATGTGATAGAGGTCTTATACAATAACCTAAAGAGTGCATCATTTGGGAATCATTTATACATTACATTATTTGAGGCACAGATAAAGCTCAGCTCTAGTAAGGTATGATATGCCGTGGTTTTTCCTTTAAAAAATAAATCCCACTTGTAATTGCTGTGAGACCAACTGGATAACATTAAATCTCTTGAGTCTTCACACATCAATACTGCATGTTAAAATAAATAAATACCCTGCACCAGCTAGGTGCAACATTATGCATCTAATTAGAAAAGAACACAGTGCTGTACTTCCCCAGAACCTTTTCCAGTTAACAATCGATGAAGGTCCTAAAACAAGCGGACAACGGGTGAGACGGGAAAGTTAATAATGCATGTGCCTAAAGAACACCAGTAGATTTCTTCCATCTGTCCTTCCAGTAGAATAAAGGTGTTACTGTAGTGGTTGCATCTATGCATGAAGAGTAATGCCGTGGTTGACCACATGGTCCCCTCTCCATGATTCAATTAGAATACCTGGGTAAACACTTCTTTATGAGGAACTGCTGGAGCCATCCACACTTTTGGCTCCTTTTGAGAAGGAAATGTCCAGCTGGTCTGTCGAAGGTCCACAGGATTGGGAATGCATTTGCCTTTATAAAACATGACTGACGGATGGTATCCTATGTCCTCTTCTGTATCTAGTGCTGTAACACTTGAGGGCAGACTTCTCTAGTGCTCCATTTCAATGGTAACCGAGGGGTCACCATCTGGAAACAAACATAAAAATGTTATAGATACGCCATCCTGAGGAACATTAATGGACCGGGGGTCCTATTGAACGCCCAACAAAGTTTACGCCTAAAAAAGGGACCTTCTGAGAATAAGGCTCCATCAGTGTTGTAAACCAGATTAAATCTGCTTTTTTGAGAGTGCTTTAAAGTACTCAAAGCTAGCCTGGGTTGGTTGTTTTTTTACATGTATTGCTGGTCAGACGATGTATTGCAACGGACCACCAGATGGTAGTAGGGAACCGAAGATAGAACCAAACAGTCACAAACATTTTGAGGACGGTTTCTACAGGAGACAGGAGACAAAAAAATGCTCACCAATGCTGCCCTCATCTGACCCCTCATCAGACTCCTCCCACATCTCATCATTAGCCAGTAATGGGTTATGGGATTCATTTAGACACTTCAGAGGGAAGTAGTGGCCATTTCCTTGGCTGTTAAATACAAATAACAACAACAACAAGGTGTAAGGTCTTGTGAACAATTCCCAAATCCCCATTTGTTCCCAGCTTCTTTGTTCTAGTTTAAAAACGACAGGCGCAGATTCCTTCCAGAAATAGAAACAACTCAATGTGAAGCTATCATGTAATACATCTTGTTGACAGAACAATTACCCTGTGAAAATGGGAAGAAGCCACAGTCTCCTGTTCTCTCCGAACACCTGCTCCAAGTTTCGATGCATGCCCACGTTGAAACCGTTCCTGTCTGGCCCACCAACAAACACCGGAGCCGAGAAAGCCTCTGGTAGAGCACAAGGGACACTAGTGTGAGGAATACTTCACCTTGTTTTCCTCCTCCATAACTATCAGAGCATGCGAGATGTGTTACGTGGGGGACATTTGAGGAAAGGGAAACTTAAATATGTAAAAAGCCATACCCAGGGTGGATCTGTTCTTGGACACTAGCCAGCAGTGGTAACTGAAGAGGAACATTAGACTGACAAAGAACATGAGTGCTACAAACATGAGGAAGAGCACATGGAACTTTGCAGGCCCATTTTTAAGATCCCCCTGTGGATAAGAGTGAGAGAAATGCATTAACTAGAATACACAATGCAAAATAGCCTCTGCTTAGTACACACCCACACATTTCACTTCAACCGTGCGGCATCATTGATTGGCAAGGCTTCTAATCACTTCAAAAGTAGAAAATAGAAGACACTCACCCCCCAGAACTTCAGGAAATACTGAAATACTGTGGCGGCTATGAACACACAGTACACCATGGAGTAGGAGAGGAAGAGTAGGAAGAACTTGTAGTTGGAAAAACCCACACAATTGTTGACCCTTTAAGGAAAGAAGATGCTATCATAAAACCTTTTTTTTTCCATCAAAAAGATTTTGAAAAATGGCATAAAAGTTAAAGCAAATGATTGTTGCCACTCACCAAGGGCAGTGGTGGTCCATTTTTAAAACACACCTGAAAAAATAGAATGAAAATATTAGTATGCATCATAGTGACTAGTTAAAAAATATATATGTATTTATATATTAAAAAATCCCTATGATTATCCACCCAGTGATTGTTTTTCATCTGACTTTCAACATCACTGCCTTCATTAAACCTTATTGGCCTTTTCTTTCCAGCACCGCGATAACCAACCTTCTAATTATAGCAACAGTCCCTAGCCAGTAAATATCAGCTTGCCCGAGGCAATATCTCGAGACAAATGAATTGGAGGGGGAAAAGCAGACTTACGTTTCACAAACAGAGCAGTGGTGGCAGCGGTCAGGCTTCAGCACCTGGCATCGGTCACAGAACCTGATAGCTAGAGGCAAGAAGATGGCCAGTTGAAAGAGGGGACATTTGAGCTGAGCTTACCCTTCACCCACTTCCTGCAGCCCTATAACTTTGTAGGAGCCATCAGTACTAATGAAAGAACAACATTGGCTGATTACCCTCAAGAGGGGACAGCACGCAACCAAACATGCACACACGCACACACACAAACACCTAATCGCCTTGCTTCTGAGTTTTCAACATAGTGTGGCTGTGTAGTGGTATGACCAGGTGTACAAGAAGGGGCTTGTAGTTGTAGATCTAAACCATGACACCCAATAATAGTTCTGCATTTCACATGAAGGTGAAATGGAGGTCCCCTGCCTTTTCATCCAGTTCATAGTAAACTACTACTCAGTCAAATTAAAGACTCACCTACTGCACAATACATTTATTGTACCATCGTTGAATCTTTATAATTATGTTGCATGACTTAATCTTAAAGAAAACTAGTAATTTACCTCCAGATTGTGCCCGGCTGAAAATAGGTAATTTCTTTGCGATCTCAGCCAGTATTTGTTTCTGAGCATCTGGCCGCTCTTCCATTTCATATCTTTCTTTGTCAGAGTAAGACAGTTGGAACTGGGGGAACAACCATAAACACATTGTAAACCAACCCCAATGAGTCCCTATGAATGACATACAATATGGCTTGCAAGTAAGGCTATCAACACTATTGGAGAATAAAATTATCCGAGGGAGAACATCAGCGCTACCTTTTTGCATGGTGATGCAGGTGGAGTAAAGATTGACTTCCAGTATGTCCAGGAAAACATCACAAAACAAACATGGAACACCAGAAGGTAGGCCACTGCAAGCACAACACAACGCAATATAATTTAGGTTGAACATAACTGTTGTGCTTTTGAATAAAATGGCATTGTGGGGGACTATGTTCACCAATGCAGAACTCACCCTTTTCAAACGTGTTGGTGATTGTAACTGTAAAAGATAATAAATTCAGCCGTACAATAAGTACAATAATACAATCTAATGCAACGAGAGAAAAACTTGAGACAGTGCATCACTGATGAGGGGGCTAAACTAGGTCGACTGCATCAACAATAGACCCTTTGTCTTGTATCAAAGGCGATATCAAATAATGACATATCATTCTAAAATATATATATAATTTGTTTAAAGCCGATTAAGGGGAGTTAGCTCCCAGAAAGAACACCGCATCCAATACTTCCGCTTTAGGAGCTGCTAGCTTCTGCGGATCTTCGGCGTTATTTAGTCAACACAGGTATTCAGCATTAACACACATACAATGAAAACGGCATACTTACACAAGCATAGTTCAAACACATATGCATAATACGACCAAAGCACCACGGAGGTTATTATAAGTACTGGTATCCAGGAGAAAACCCTTTGACAGAATCTCAAACCTCTGGAGAGAGCCATAGTCCATCTAAACCTCTAGCGTCATCTGCACTCGACTACCATTCCTGGGAAATACAATCTATCGCATAAGGCTGTCTGGGAGCGATTAACAGGATTTCCAGGTAGAACTACAATGCACAAATAAGACATACAGATGGTGGGAAGTACCGAACTACAAGTACTTCGTTACTGTACTTAAGTACAGTTATCAGGTATCTGTACTTTACTTAGGTATTTCTTTTTCTGGCAACTTTTAACTTTACTCCCTACATTTTAACACAAATTACTGTGTACTTTTATTGCATTTGAGGCGAATTGTCAATTACTTTTTTATGTTTGCATCATTGCGCACCTTTCCAACATCAAAACCGATTTGACTCTAAATGGAAGCGACAATAACACCTAGAAAAGACGATCTCTCGTTGTATCCATCAGTGCATGCGTAACAGACATAACAAGAACGCAACTATGTGCGTTCTTTTTAGAGAAACTGCAGGTAGAAATGTCACAGGGCTTATTTTTGCTTTTATTACGTCAGTACATTTCAGAGCCTGTAGTTTTCCACTTTTATTTAAGTAAATAAGATGGAACAGTATTTCTTCTTTTACCAGTCTGTATCTGTACTTCTAGTTTCAGTAAATAATATATTTATTTTCGCCACCACTATATATAGCCTATATATATTTTGGAAAAATAGTTTCACCGTTGTCCATTCACTAATATGCTATTTAGCAGGTACAGATCATGCTCTGTAGCCATAGACATTTCCTATAAACACCAAGAGGAGGCACTGTTACACCACTCCTTCAAACCATACAGGCCTCCCTGGAAACCACCGCCACCTGATGACAGACATACAAAAATACACCTTAAACTTTCAGGAAGAACACCTGTGCATCTGCTTGCATCAAGGGGATCAAGTTCAGATGATAGTCATACACATGGTTTTCACTGGATTTCATGCTGTGATCATAAAACTGTGCTTTAACGGTTTAACCTAAAGCCATTCTCAATGTTAGGGGGGCCTTTCCCCTCAACAAAGTTTAATGTCTACATCATGGAAGGAGTAGACCTCCATGACAATGGCTCAGCTTTGTGGAGCTTCTCAGATGGTCATCATTGAAACATTTATGAGACATAGCGAGAGCGCTCCACGGAAAAAAAACTGGGGATGGGCCCTATTCCTGAAAGACCCACATTGTTGATGTCACCAGGAATGGAAGAGATGATAAGCATCCCCTTCTTTGTTTATCCATGTGCAAGTCCCCGCATTAACGTAGCCTACAAATTCCTCTTTCCTCCATAGAGATGCTTCCTTATTTTTTTTTCTCCCCCTGTTCTCCTTTTCCACCTACAATTTATGGCGTTCCGTCATCCTCTGACGTTGCCGCGCTCGGCCTACACTGCGCAGCGACGGGCGCGCTAACCTCCTCATTACTGAACGCTGTGAAACTTTTCATCATGGCGCCTGGGGACCCCTGAGTTACTGGACTGTTGTACCCAGACGCCAGCCGGCCGCCAGAACTGTTGATCACAGGTTTGATGTGGAGGCCGAGGGGCCCGCCATGGAACCACCTGCTCTCTCCCCCACCCCCAAACCCCCACCCCCACACAAACCCTTCCCCTTTTACGCAATACAAAAAACTCCCACCCTGCTCTGGCCTTATGGGACAGGGGTGTGAGGTAGGTAGCGCCCACCACCGCTGACCTTTCATCATTCTTACGACTCACGGCAGCGATTTGTTGCTCCACTGTTGTTCTTCAACTCCCCTCACTCCCACCCTTCCTCTCTCTCTCTCTCTGTCTGTCTGTCTGTCTCTCTCTCCATCAACCTCTCTCTACCTCTCTCTGTTCCTTCCTCTCTGTCTCTGTCCCACGGTCCCTCTCTTTCTTCCTTCCTTCCCTTCCCCTCTCTCTCTCTCTCTCTCCCTCTCTCTCTCCCACCAGGCTATGGTGACTGCAGTGGGGTGTTGACAGCTCCTCTCTCACTCCACCGCTCACTGGAGGCAGGGAGCGGCCGCCCGTCCATCAACGCGGCAGCGAGAAACCCTTCCACTACAAAGCCACCGTGACCAGCCAAATAGTAACAGCCTTTTAATCAAAACATTTACACTGTGAAAAAATAAAACTGTTCAACACAAACACCTCACATCAGCAGGTCGAGGCAGACCTCTCTCACGAGTGTGTGCGTGTATGTGAGTGTTTGTGTGCGTGTGTGTGTGTGTGTGTGTGTGTGTGGGTTCGCGCATGTGTGTGCGTGCGTGTTCAGGTTTGTTTGTTTGTGTTATGCATCGTGTGGATGGTAGTGCAGCAATGGCCATGTGGGAGAATGTACCACGGAAAAATGCAAAAAGACAAGATGAATAATTTGAACACATACACCCTTGGTAATGGTGAGGGAAGCACAATATAGACCAACCCAACAATTCCTCTAGTCTGCCTTTTGGATGACTGCCTCATGTAATGCACAGAAGAGATGCTGGCTCTTTGAGTTTCCTCGGACTACAGAAACGGTGTTGTGTCTCATTTAGATGAAATGCTGATAACATTCCCGTTTGGTTCCTAAGGCTTTGTATTCTACTACTGTGATATGGAGTGCATAGTTTGATAAGATACCCAGTTCATTCCTGTCATGCTTTAGCATCTGTACATAAGGCTATGGATTATGCAATGAATTATGTAATGCAATACAATGCAATGGTTGCACCTGTTTGAGGTGACCATGAGGCGCATATAGAAAATATGTCATATGCATATCTTTGTCACTGCATGTAAAATACTTATAGATGTAATGTAAAGGGTAAACATGCAGACTTTAAAATTAAATTAAATCAATAGAGAAGAAATTACAGAGATGAACCAGTGCAAGAACAAGGCTATGACTTTATAAAGCCTGGTAGAAACGACGTATTACCTTTGATAAAATACAGAAAAATTGTTGACCTATTAACCTATTAACTTGGAAAAGGAAATTCATAACTAGAGTGGGCGATTGAATGCTCCTTCAATGAAAACGTTGATAACAATGCAAACTTCACTTTCCTAATGCTCAAGAAAGACACCTTTCATGGAATGCATGAACCATTTCTGCATTCCGACTCTATGTGTTCTATATCCAAACATTCTCCACTGACGGCAATTGCGTTGGACCAAACTCTGGCCGCGTGTCAAACTTCCTCCGTTCAACAGAAGGCCGGAGAATTCTTGAAAGCCGTTGAGTCGGTGACGAGGGAGAGAGAGAGCGAAAGAGAGGGAGAGAGAGAGAGAGAGAGAGAGAGAGAGAGAGAGAAAGAGGGGGATAGAGTGAGAAAGAGAGGGCTAGAGGGAGAGAGAGAGAGAGAGAGAGAGAGAAAAAGAGAAAGGCCCTCATAACATCAGCACTACGTTTCTACCCCTGCTCACATTCACACTTAACAGCAGAACAAACAATGACAGGGCGGGGAGGAATTGCAGACACCTCACCCAGCATGTGTGAAAATAAATCTGCGGCAGGGTGGAGCCCTGTGTGTCTTCAATAATCATGGAAATGTCAATGGCGGCGCCACAAGGAGGGCAACACACAGCATAATGAAAGCATTTCATTTGGCCGTGTGTGCGTGTCATGGGTGACGTGTGCCTACTGGTATTTTGGACTATTGCTACCTTGAGAAACTGCACTGAATTGTAATTAGTTGCAATTACAAACACAGACATCATGTCCCATGTTGGATATGTTTCCCTTTTTTTCAAACGGGATGTCAGTTCTAGCAGGTTTCTGTAAAAGTTGTGTATGTTGATTAGCAGGTCGGACTGAAAGGAAACATACCATTCATGTGACCTCAGTATGGAATTAAACATGGATTGGAATGTCTTATATGATTAATAGTAAATTCCAGTAAATAATTGTTAATGCCAGTTCTGGCTAGTTCTTTGAAATATGTAGTCCTACATTTAGTGCTCTTTGACCTAATCCAGATGTAGGTAAATGTCATTGCATTTGTTAAATCAGTGTACTGGTCCAAACTCACATTTTACAAAACAATAATTTGGTAGCTGTAGAGATGAAGAGTTTGTGTATTTTCAAAATGAAACATAAAACTACACAAACAAAGGATGTTTGTGCAGAAATTTGCCAAATATGCAAAAATATGGTTGAATATTTATTGGTTGGGATCATTATGTATTGTCCACTGAGTGACAAGAAATTTTTCACTGTTATATTATCTTTTTGGGGGGTGATGCACCAGTTTTTTGGAGACATGCAGCAGCTGGAAAGTCATCATCCCTTCAGTTGCAGATGCTGTTTGCTCCTCATTGTGCTCCAGCCTTCAGTTTCTCCTGTGGGCGCAATGTGTGTTTGTGTGGTCTTTCCATGCAAACACACAATCACACAACCACACAAAGAGACACACAAAAGACAAAGAAAATCACGCACCCACACATGCACACAACACACGCACACACGCACGCACGTACGCACACACACACACACACACACACACAATAAACCACAAGGAGGCATTTGATCACATGCATATCCCGACCCACTCACACTCTGAAATACACACACATACACGCGCACTAACGCACACAAAGTGCAAACGACTCTGTGTCCTAAGGGATAACCCCAACCTCTGGATGATCAGCTGCACAGGATGGAGCCAGATTGCTAATGGAAAAACAAATACATTTTCCTTCACCTCCTCACTTATCTCCTCGGCTGTCTGAGCTTCAAGCACAGCAAGGTGGCTAATCACAGAATGGGCAGCACAAAGACAACTGGCAAACAAAATGTAAACACATGTCTTTGTACAGTTCAGCTGTACTGCACTCTAAAAAAGAGAAAGGCAGCATTGGAGCGTATTACTCACTGATGGTGCAGCGGGGAATAGAGCGAGACAGAGAGCTGAAGGCCTCATTTGGTTCTGATGATCCCGTGCATGCTGATGTTACCAACGCAGGCTTGGGTGACGGGCCGCTCTGGACCTCACCTGGGATTCAATCAGTCTTCTTCTACAGCCAATGTCTGCTAGCCCTAGACAAGTGCACCACACACACACACAGACACACACATACACGCACACAGACATCATTGGTTCAATGACCTGGACATAACCGTCTATGGAATAAATGATGCTGAAATATCTTAGCATAAATAACATTTGTAGACGTATTGGATACTGCAACTAATGGCCTGGTTGCCTTACAAAGCTGTTAAATGCAAAAGGCAGGTGGCAGTCTGCCCCACATAGCAGTATAATGCTTTTTCGGAAAAGTAGCTGTCTTCTGGTGGCATGGTACCTGGGTAATGACACTGTGATGAACCCAAAGGGCAGGTCCATGTCCTCTACCACCGCAACCACAAGCAAAGAGCTGTGCCAGATATGCCAAGCACCAGCCCGCGACCATCGACATTTTGTGAGTTCCCCCCCGATTCCATCCTTTTGTCATTTTAACAAAAAGGTGAAAGTCTTCCAAAATGAAACATTCATAAATATTCAGACCGATTCCTCAAACAAGCGACTGCGTCAGCGTCAATTATTTACTTTCAAAAGGCCAAATGGCGTTATGGCATGGATCTCTTCAGCCCTGTGAAAACAAAGTGGGTTTCTGGGTGTCTCTCCCTCTCTTCTCCCTCCGGTTGTCATTATGGAAATGGCCTGGAGTTATCATTGCGACACACTCACATGGCAGTGGAATTTCAGCACAGTCACTTAGGGGAATCTCTTTCCACGCTCCATCGCAATGCGCCGGAGTCAGGAGAGGGGAACAGCAGGAGTGGAATAACCGGAGCGCCTGTGAGGGGACAGAGAGTTGGAATCCTTGGAGATGGAGCGTGTTTGAGGAGGAGAAGGAGGAGGAGGAGGAGGAGGAGGAGGAGGAAGAGGAGGACAGGCAAGGCAATGGACGGGAAACCGTTTTTGAGACAGGAGGATCGAGAAAGTTCAGCTAAAGTGAGATTAAGAAGATGAGTGGCTGTGCTGGGAGCAACATAGGAGCATGGATCCAGGTAGATGTTGTAGTTCTGAAGGAAGAGGGGGAGGGGGGTTGTATGTGAATTTATATAAAAGTGTGAAGGGGGTTTATCCGACTAGGCCAACCAAGTCTCAGAAACAGCATCCAAAGATGTTGCTTACATTTATAAATCCTAACCCAATTTGATACATTATATATCTATAAACTGTGTAATGTAAGTGGCTTAGGACACTTTTGTCCAAAGCCACTTACATTGAAGGCATGCATACATTCTCAGCATAGGTGGCCCCAGTGCAGACTCCAACCCTTGACCCTGATTCATGTCATGTCTACCCATCGAGCTCCAAAGAAGCAACAGATCATGCTATGACGGGTCAGCCAAACAAATGAGGTCATGCGATTCTTGTTTTGTTTTTCTCCCTCTTCTTGCTCTTGTCTCTCGGAGGAATTTGACAGGCGCATGGCCGGCTGGTCGGCAGGAGGCTAGTTTGTAGTCAAAGCACACGCGGTTTGACCTTGTCTGCCCCGCAACACATCCCTGGCCCCTCCCCCGCTTCCCTCCACATCCGCTTTGATTGGTCTCTCAGTCTGAGGAGCGCCTTTGATGTGGAGACCGGGATACAGGGCAGACAGGCTAGATTAGCACACAGGTACACAGACACCAAGATCAAATTAAAGTATATTTGAAGAAAGAGCCTTTATTTGCTGACACAACAGTAGATGTATAGTGTCCATGTACACACACACACACACACACACACACACACACACACACACACACACAAGCTGTAACCCATACCCTGCATCTAATCTATGCCATAATGGATAGTGTATTTAAAGATCAGAGTGCTGCATAACAGCACTCATCCAATTAGTTGTTATAATGCATAACTAATGCCCAAGAAAATGAAACCCATGTAGACACACAGTAACCTTCATTGTGGGTTTGTTTCGATTTAAATGAAGGTGTTTTGAAGCAAAGAAAGTAAAAGAAGAGATTAGGCATAAACCATACTAGATGAAAAGGTTGAACCGCTGTTGGTTCAGGGATATTCTGCTAAATCCCTTATCTCCAGTTTACATAGTGATCGTTTCTGTTTACAATGCACTGCTACAGAGCTCTATGAAATATGTGATCTATATCTATACATCCATCTGGCTCTCCAAATATATATATATATATATATATATATATATATATATATATATATATATATATATATATATATATATATATATATATATATGTCTTCATCTATGTATCCATATATCTCTCTCTCTATATATATATATATATATATATATATATATATATGCAAAAGACCAGGTATATAATTTGTTATAAAAAAAAGGCTTAACCGCACAGATCAATATAGAAACAAAGGCGGGGGTCGTCACAGTTCTTTCCACTGATGTATTTAGAAAAGTTTTTCCATATAGGCTGTATGTTGGAAACACTGGCAGCGGCCCCTGTGTCCCCCCTGTGCTCTGATCTAGCGATACCATTCTGTCATTGTCATGGACCGCAAACGTCTGCCAGGAAAAAAAAGAATCCCTCTTGTGGGTCCAATACAGGACCTTTGCTGGGCCCCCGGGGGCCTCTCCTCAGTGACCTGTTAAACCCTGCACAGCACCACTATAGCAATGGCCCCGCTCTGCATGTCAACAAACTGCATCTATATTCAATTACAGCAACAGTAATCCCACATGTGTAATTCAAAGTGTATGGTAATCTAAGGATTGTGAAAACTATGCGAGCAGAAATAACTTATAACCTGTGTGTGTGGATAGAGACAGCATATGAGGGCTGTTTGATTGGTTAAAAAAATGCATCTGTAAAAATAAATAATTGGATAAATTGATTAAAACAAATCGATCCAGCCGATTACTGTGCTGCGTTAGACAGCGAGATCGCTTTCTTTTTCATCACAGGCAGGATCCTGCATCCTGAATTCTTCTCACAAAGAGTCCCTCTCATAGCACTACTGCAAATCCACACTTCTAGTCCATAGTGCCAGACAGATATGCACTGTATATACAGCAATGTTTCTGTCTCTATGACGACTAATGCAAAGTGTCCAAATGTCACCCAATGCATCAGATAATGGGCATGTCTTGTTATCATGATGTCACCACGTGTATTTTAAACCACTAAGTAGTCTGTGGAAGAGACTTCTCCTTTGCTCTGGTCTTCTTTGTTGAGCAAAGGATTAAAGGGGTATTAGTGAGCCGGTGTCACCTACAAACAGCGCCCCCATCTTTTAAAGTCACATGCAAAAAGCTAAAGTGATGCACTTGGACAGAAATTAGTACTTTGTTACATTGTATTTTCCATCTGGACACAATGGCCAAGAAAAATAGCACATTACCAGCAGTGCTACATCAAAGTCAGGAATAGAAGAGAAGGGGGGTAAGCAAGGGAGGGAGAGAGAGTAGTGTGTGTGTTGGGGGGGGGGGGGGGGGTGAGGCAAAGAGAGAACGAGAGGAAGGGAGAGAGAAAGAGAGGGCGAACGAGGGAGAGAGAGAAAGGGAGAGGGAGGGAAAAAAAGATTGAGAGAGAGAGAGAGGTGTGGGGACTAGGGTGGAGGGGCCCGGTGCTTACCAGGTCTGCGTACCCCAATCCCTCTTCCAAAGCTTCTGGCAGAGAACCCAGGCACACACTGCCGCGGTGCCCTGGGGCCAATGCTAAAGCAGTAAGCTTGGACTGTAGCCTAAACCTTTAGCCTGCGTCGCCATTCACCCTTCATGCTTGACACCCCCTCCACTCCCTCAATAGATTAGCATAGCAAACTTTCCACTTGGGTTAGTTCTCTCACATTGTGTTCTGGCCTAAAAGGTCTTTGTACATATTATGAGCATGCTGTGATGTCACTATTGTGATATCAAGTGGAGGGACGTTGCACAGAAGAAGTGATGGTCTTGATTTTAACACAGACTTTGCAGACTGCAGGAAAGGTTGTTCAAATGATGGACAGATGGATGGTTGGATGGATGGATGAAAGAAAGATAGATATTAAATAGATAGATAGATAGATAGATAGATAGATAGATAGATAGATAGATAGATAGATAGATAGATAGATAGATGGGCGGACGGACGGACGGAGGGACGGACGGACAGACAGACAGACACACACATATATACATTGACATATAGTCAGACAGAGACAGTAACAAAAAAAGGTTAAATTAATTTATTATTGGCATGTAGGCTTTGGATGCAAGCGCCACAAAGATGGCCGACATGCTCTACTTCCCCGAGGACGGTGGGGGGGTCAAGTTATCGCAGAGCTAATCCCCCTCCGTCCTCATCCCCCACGCCTCTCACACGTCTGTGTTCGGTGCCCTAATAGAATGCAGACAACCCGCTAATAGTCGATTCCTGCGTGTGATTAATGATATTGATTCAGTTTCCCCAGCCCCGTTCTGTTTCTCTCGCTACCTCTGAAATGTTTCATCAGCGTTGCCACGGCCAATTAGTCTGACGGCTCTCCGCTGGCATCAAAGGGCAACGGGGAGAGTTCGAGACTCGCTTCTGGGGCCGCTGTGTTCGACATGCACCGGGCGGAAAACGAGTGTGATGTCTCTCGTTAACGTTGTCGTCTAATCAATGGAGACTGGAGGGAAAGTGGCCGCGGTTTGGGCTATGCTTTACGTTGTCCGTCTGCATAAGCGAGTGCTTGGATTGAAGCCTGCTCCAGGCCGGGCACTAGTGTAGGGGAACCAGGTCCTAGCTCTTACTGCAGTAGGCCTATACCTCTTACTGCAGTAGGCCTATACCTCTTGATGTAGTAGGCCTATACCTCTGCCTCTAGTAGGCCTATACCTCTGCCTCTAGTAGGCCTATACCTCTGCCTGTAGGAGGCCTATACCACTGCCTGTAGGAGGCCTACCTCTGCCTCTAGTAGGCCTATACCTCTGCCTGTAGGAGGCCTATACCTTTGCCTGTAGGAGGCCTATACCTCTTACTGCAGTAGGCCTATACCTCTTACTGTAGTAGGCCTATACCTCTGCCTGTAGGAGGCCTATACCTCTGCCTGTAGGAGGCCTATGCCTCTGCCTGTAGGAGGCCTATACCACTGCCTGTAGGAGGCCTACCTCTGCCTCTAGTAGGCCTATACCTCTGCCTGTAGGAGGCCTATACCTTTGCCTGTAGGAGGCCTATACCTCTTACTGCAGTAGGCCTATACCTCTTACTGCAGTAGGCCTATACCTCTTAATGCAGTAGGCCTATACCTCTTACTGCAGTAGGCCTATACCTCTTAATGCAGTAGGCCTATACCTCTGCCTGCAGGAGGCCTATACCTCTGCCTGTAGGAGGCCTATACCTCTGCCTGTAGGCCTCCTATACCTCTGCCTGTAGGAGGCCTATACCTCTGCCTGTAGGCCTCCTATACCTCTGCCTGTAGGCCTATACCTCTGCCTGTAGGAGGCCTATACCTCTGCCTGTGGTAGGCCTATACCTCTGCCTGTAGGAGGCCTATACCACTGCCTGTAGGAGGCCTATACCTCTGCCTGTGGTAGGCCTATACCACTGCCTGTAGGAGGCCTATTGCAGTACAGTGTGTGCAGGAGGCTGTGTAGACTGTGGCAAACCGATAGAGTGTACCTTCACTAATGAAAGTCCTCTCTCAAAGATACAGCTGTTATTTGACTGGAGGGGATGTTTGAGGATGAACTCAACGAACTCTATGACATTACGAAAGGCAGGATTCTTTTATCGCGTTACATTTTCTCACACAAAAGTAGAGAGGTACACATATATAACAGTATCTTCATCAGCCTATATATGTTCATATGTATTAACAGGAGCCTGTCTGTCTGTCTGTCTGTCTGTCTGTCTGTCTGTCTGTCTGTCTGTCTGTCTGTCTGACTCTTTCTCGTTCACTCCCTCACTCTCTCTCCAGCTCGTGCTTGTCTCTCCTACTCTCTCTCTCTCCCACTCACTTTCTCTCTGTCCATCTCTCTCTTCCTCTCTCTCTCTCTCTCTCTCTCTCTCTCACTGTCTCTCCCACTCTCTCCCTCCCATCCACTCTCTCTCTCTCTCCCCTCTCTCTCTCTATCTCTCTTTCTCTCTATCGCTCTCTCTCTCGCTGTCTCTCCCACTCTCTCTCTCCCATCCACTCTCTCTCTCTCCCTCTCTCTCTTTCTCTCTCTCTCTCTCTCTCTCTCTCTCTCTCACTGTCTCTCCCCCTGGCTCTCTACCATCCCCTCTCTCTCTCTCTCTCCCTCTCTGTGCTGCTCTTGTTTACTGACCTTTACCTAATAATACCATGCCGTGGCTGTTGTGATCAAAGCTGTGCTTTCCCGTAATGTGTAACTAATTAAACCCACTGGTTCCCTGCACATGAGCAGCAGCAGCAGCAGATGATGGCCCTGGGGGCTTTTCTATTGGTTACGAGAAGGTAGGAAGACAGTTATGAGAAACGCTTTGGCTAGTGGGTGTGAACTTGACTGAGGGAAAGATTTAAGATGGATGCAAGAGAAAGAATCTGTGTCTTTCTCTTTGCAAGAGAAAGAAAGAATGAAACAGTGAAACATTAACCAAAGTGAACGAATGCAAGAATGAAGGAAAGAAGGAATGAAAGAACGAACATAAAGGAGAATGATAGAGAAAACGTAAATACAGAGAGATATCAACAACACAGACGATCAGACACCTGAAGCCGCAGACATGTGGAGGGGCAGACTCATCCTGGAGTTTAATCCATAGTATCTGGACCCTCCATGCAGGCAGCAGTCTGCTGCTGTTGTTTAAAGGCCCTCCGAACAGAGACAACGGGACCTCCTGCTTCCCCACAGAACGATCTGCGCTCCGCGTACCGGCGTGAGGCAACAGAGAGAGAGCGCTTTTAATGGTGCGGAAATCTGGAAAAGAAACGTGTGGTTCACAAGTTCCATAGCAGGAGGTCCCCGGGGGAGGGAGGGGGGGAGGGGAGGGGGGCGGCAACAGGAGCAGAGGTCAGCACAATGTGAACCATACACCGCACTCCCAATATGGTTCATTATCACAGTCAACCCCCCCCCCCACAGCCCACCACACCCATCAACACCCCCACCCCGACACAAACGCACACAACACCTCGAACCCCCCGAGGATCAGAAGCACAGCCAGAGCTCCCAGGAGCGAGGCTTTATCGATTCAGGTCCCTGATACGACGTCCTCTATGACACTCTGGTCCGCTCCGTCGCCACAGTGCGCCCCGCCCTAACGCGAACCAGATGAGCCCCCGCCACCACCACCACCACCACCACCACCACCACCACCTCCACCTCCACCACCACCACCTCCTCCACTCTCTCCTCCTCCTCCTCCTCCACCAGCACCACGACGTCATACTTGGAAGGGTACCAATCTGACATGACAGAAGTGGGTGGGTTATTTCTCTGCGTCTGATAAAACCAGAGCGAGAGAGTGGGAAAACATTTCTAAGGGGACACTCTATTAAAGAACAGGCGTGAGGCCCCCTCCACAGCTGTTTTGCACATTTATCCTGAGGAGTGGAGGAGCTGTAGTGGCCTAGCAGGAGCCGGCAGTCGACTCTCAGAGACAACGTCCTCACTGCTTGCTGAGGAGTATTTCACTCTTTGCGGGGGGGGGGGGGGGGGGGGCGCTGAAGAAGTACATTATATAGTGTACATCATTATAGTACAGTACATCATTATAGGACCGCACACACACATTCACACACACACCCTCCTATGGATGCTCTCTGTTTCCTTCTCTCTCTCACACACACGTACACAGACACACACACACACACACACCCTCCTACGTATGGTCTCTGCTTCCTTCTCTCTCTCACACGCACACACACACACACACACACACAAACAGACACACACACACACACACATGCATTTGTTCTATGGTTTCAGGCACTGTCCCAAAACCCAAAGACAGATTAAGAGAAAAACATCTGCAATGGAGACGATAACCGCTTGTCAATATTGTGGGAACATACTTATTTATTTCCGGCTTTCTAAAGTCCTGATTGAAACCTATGTTTTTCATGTTGGAGGGGGACCAACATGACCCTATATAACAATCTGTGAGCTATGAGAATGAACATGTCCACAAAGTCAGCGCTGGTGGTTTCCATCAGTTAAAAAGCAGACAATGACAAACACAGGTTGCCCAGGAAACAACCTGTTTTGAATTGTCATCACGATCCGAGGGCTTTTCGGTGACACACATGTCATCCCCCCCCCCCCCCCCCCCCCCCCCCCCACACACACACACACCCCCACACACTCACACACTCCTCTTGTGATGCAGAGTCTCTGGACTCTCTTGATCCCTCGATATGATAGGCCGAGCTCTGTCTGCTTTTTTAAAACAAAAAGAAGTTTTTTTTACTCTTTAGCGCTGGGGCAGGCGATTCATTTTAGAAAAGAAAAAAATCCAGTGTTTTCAATTCTCTCCACATCCCAACAGCAATCTTTAAACCAAATGCTTGGAGGAAAAAAGAGTACAATCCGGTATCAGTGGCTGTCGCAGAGCTGAGATAAGCCCGTTCAATCATTTTATTCGACCCGAATGAAATGATTGGATGGCCTAACCTTCTACCTACATACTTGGCTACCTGCTTGTTGTAAATGGCCGGAGTCCTCAACAGGGCTCGGCAGACCTATTGATAAAGCTAGCGAGCTAGTCATATGTTTGGGGTAGTGGCTGTGTGAGGCCTGAAGGGAGGGGTGGGACTTTTTCGGTTGGATACTAAAATCAAGCTTACTCTGGCTGATCTCTCCGAATTGCCATCGCCAGCTTTAACTGCCTGGCCTGTGAGAAAAGCTATTACAGAGTTTGTTTTGCACTTGAAAGTCTATTCTGGGTATATGCCTCCACTGCCCGCTCTGATTGCCTCACTTACCGTCGTGTGTCATGCTGAAACAGCCAGTAAAAAAACAATGGTGGCCGTAATGTTTGATGCATTTCTTCTTCTTTTCTGAGACCTAGATCAAGACCAAGACCTAAGGTTTCCTTCCATTAACAAGCTGTATTTACAGGGACCAGCTGTGGGCTGCCATGATTGCTCTGCATTTAAGGTTGCTGGCAACCAGTGGATTTGTCAAATGTTGTAAGGTGATGTAGATTAGGCAACAATGGCAGATGTAACCGAAGAAGAGATAAAAACAAAAACGCAAGATCGAGACGATTGGAAAACATGACGAAAGGCCTCAGTTACCATGGCTGCAAATTATATAGTTTTTGAGCCAAACTGCTCTTTCAAAATAGCTTTTTGCACTTGAAGACATTAGTGTGATACTGCTTCAATATCATCACATCTGGGAAAAAAGACAAGTCTGCTTTCCATTAGCAAATAGAAAGCAGAATACAGATGTGTGTGAGGTGTAAAGCGTGGACAGGGATTAGGGATTAGGTTGACCCTGCACTGTCCCTCAGATGACCATGTGTATGTATCGGCCAATTAATATATCTCTATCTCTCTGTCTCTCTGTCTCTCTCACTCTATCTATCGATCGATCTATCTATCTATCTGTCTGTCTGTCTGTCTGTCTGTCTGTCTGTCTGTCTGTCTGTCTGTCTGTCTGTCTGTCTGTCTGTCTGTCTGTCTGTCTGTCTGTCTATCTATCTTTCTATATATATATATATATATATATATATCTTTGCATCTATCTATCTATCTATCTATCTATCTATCTATCTATCTATCTATCTATCTATCTATCTATCTATCTATCTATCTATCTATCTATCTATCCATCCATCCATCCATCCATCCATCTATCCATCTATCCATCTATCTATCTATCTATCTATCTATCTATCTATCTATCTATCTATCTATCTATCTATCTATCTATCTATCTATCTATCTATCAGTCTGCCACTCTGTCTATCCTTAAGGCACATGCACTGACCATTATACCACCATTATGTCGTCAACTATAGAATCCCTCTCTTGAAAATAGCCAAACTGAGAGACAAACAGGGCTGGCGGTGCTTGAATTTCACAGGGTATCACGGACCGCTCCTCATCGGGCGGACTTGAGGAGAGAATAAGTAAGAGAGTGATAGCACGGGCTGACCCTGCGAAGCGAGGCATCAGGGACCCTGTTATATTGCAACAGTGAAACACATGACGTCTTTATTACGGCGTCGAGATAAGGTCATGTCTCCCTGTCACAGATGTGCTCTGTTCTCATACGAGGTGATGATTCATGCAGCCCGCCCCCACGTCCGCAGCCTCCAGTCCAAAGGCGGCTCCAGGCAGCCCACCGTGACTAAAAACAACCACGCACCCACCTGCACACGCAGCGCCCCGGACCCCCGGCCCAGCCCCGCTGCTCCTCCTCTGGCCTCAGACGGTACGCAACCTCGGAGACACACACACACACACACACACACACACACACACACACACACACACACACACACACTCACATAGATGCAGACACACACCCAGTCACAGATCAGGACACGCACACACATACACACAGAAAACGATGCAATCACACACACAGACACAGATGAGGACACACACACACACATACACGCAGAGGCAGACACAGACACAGATGAGGACACACACACAGAGACAGATGAGGACACACATACACGCAGAAGCAGACACACACACAGACAGAGATGCAGACACACACACAGACACAGATGAGGACACTGACACAAATACACGCAGAGGCAGACACACACACACAGACACAGACTAGGACACACATACATACACAGAGAGGCAGACACACACACACACACACACAAACACAGATGAGGACAACACACAGGCACAGATCAGGATACACACACACACAGAGGCAGACAAACACACAAAGACACAGATGCAGACATACACACACACACACGCAGATGCACACACAAACACACACACAAACACGCAGACGCAGACACAGCCACACACACAAACGCAGACGAAGACACAGACACACACACGCACGCAGATGCAGACACAAATGCATTCAAACATAAACAAATACACACATACATACACACATCAAACATGATATATACGCAAACACTTGCATGCACTTATTTCAGAATGAATACTCACAGAGACTGTGGGTGTAAAAACAAACTGTTAGAAACAACAGGAAACTAGCTTAAAGTGTCTTTGTGGTGGTTTGTAATTATGCACCTTATGTCGTTAACTCACAGCTTGGGCCATTCGCTTTGGACTTAACAGCACCTAGAGGAACACTTAAGTCAATTAATATGTTTAACAATAAACAGCTTCACACGGGCGTTACAGACAGCGACTAGGCCAATGGTCTTCGGCAGTTCTAAAGCCTTCGCTGCCTTAATAGAGTCTCATAAACCACTAAATACCAGCAGCTTGCCTTCTGTCAAAAGCGCAGGCAGAAATAACAGGGGAAGAGGCACTTGTATCACAAGCCTAGGGCTCGATCAGAGATACCGCGAGACAGTGAGCGTCTCTCTGAGCTACTCCTCTATACCTCAATGAAGCATGCCTGTGCTAGTTTTACAGCTCTTGGCCTGCACCGCTGTGTATCCAACATTGACCAGTAAAAGCCGAACAGAGCACAATGGAAAGTCAAGGTAGTGGGGCTGGTCGGTGCAATCAGACCAAGACAGTTGGGACAGTTGGAGGAGATACGGACCTTCACAGCCCCACCAAGAAAGCACTGAACTGTCAGGGAGCGGGGAAATTAATCCATGGAAAAGACACATAATGCTCATTGCAATGGGTTTTTGGCACCTCTTAATGTGACACTATGACTTAAGGACGATTATCCCCCCTCCTTATCGTTCCTTCCTTCCTGATGAAAAGGGAGACAAACTTATGTCCCTCCTTTACACACTCATTTGTCTTCATTAGATTAACATCAAACCGCCCTTGCAATTATAATATTAAACACTAAACACACAGCCAGCCCGAGCCCTTGACAGGAAAATGAACTGTGAGTTAATTTTTGTCCGTGGGACTGTTTCCCTTAGTAGTACAGGCGGGGGAGGAAAGGCTTAGGACCGGTCTTCTGCTGTGATTTGTGGGTTTCTATTGCCTTGGTTCATTAGACATGTTAAATGTGTCATTTATTGTTAGGCTACTCTATGTAAGAGGGAGTGTAAGAGAGAGATGTAACATTAATGTGTGGATAAGTGTGTGTGTGTGTGTGTGTGTGTGTGTGTGTGTGTGTGTGTGTGTGTGTGTGTGCGTGAGAGATATGTCTAAGTGTGTGTTTCGAAGTGTGTGTGTGTGTGTGTGTGTGTGTGTGTGTGTTAGTGTGGTGCTTCGGAGAGAGATGGCAAGAGAGAGAGAGAGAGAGAGAGCGAGAGGAGAGTGAGCGAGCGAGAGAGATGGCGAGAGAGAGAGAGAGAGAGAGAGAGAGAGAGAGGGCGAGAGAGAGAGAGAGGGCGAGAGAGAGAGAGAGAGAGAGAGAGAGAGAGAGAGAGAGGGCGAGAGAGATGGCGAGAGAGAGAGCGAGAGAGAGAGCGAGAGCGAGCAGTTCTTTGAGTATGGGGTCTGCTGTTTGACCCCCGGTCCCAGGCGGCTCTAGCAGCCCGTGGCGTTAGAGGTTCCTTCCGCGGTCTCCCTCCTCCAGACTGCCGTCCAGCCACAGGAATACAGAACCCCCGGGAGCCATTCGCCCGCGCCCGCAAACCCTGCGCCGACTGTGCGTCAGAAACTCCCCTTTGACACTTTCATTGCTGCTTTTTATGTCTTATTTTTTCACGTCTCTCTCTCTCTCTCTCTCTCTCTCTCTCTCCCTCTCTCTCTCTCTCTCTCTCGTTCCCTCTCTCTCCATCGCTCTCTTTTTCTCACTCGCTCGCTCTCTCTCTCTCTCGTTTCCTCTCTCTCTCTCGTTTCCTCTCTCTCTCGCTCCCTCTCTCTCTCACTCTCGTTCCCTCTCTCTCTCGCTCCCTCTCTCTTTTGCTCCCCCTCTCTCTCCCTCTCTCTCTCTCTCTCTCTCTCGTTTCCTCTCTCTTTCTTGTTTCCTCTCTCTCTCGTTCCCTCTCTCTCTCACTCCCCCTCTCTCTCCCAGCTCTACCTTTCTTTAACCAGCGCTTTGACCTTTGGAGCTTTCTCACCATTGTCCCTCTCCCATACTCCGCCCGGCCCACGTGCCTCCCCTGTCTCTCTCGTCCATATTTCCCCCCCTATTACATTTCCAGGGGTTATATTCCTCTTGTTTTGTTTTGCTGTTTCTCCCCCTTGATTTCTATGGTGACAGTGCAGTTCCCAGGACTAATGGAGGCCGGGGGATTAGGAGGCGTGAAGGCAGACGGATGGCTTTCTCATGAATAGGTAGGGGACTCCTGCACCCGGCTGGATGGGATCAGCAGATGTATGACATGAGCTCAGTCCCTAATTGGAGTCCCTTTCTATCTGCTCACAAGGTATGGGGACCGAGGGAGCGTTTAGACCTACGGCCCCGGGGAAGTACGGACACCATTTTGTACTGGCGGCCTTCCTCTTATGGGCTCAGCCCTTTTGAACTACTGGGCCGCTCTAAAACACCTCCTTAATCCTGGCTATAACTTACAACACGGAGGGACAAGCAGAGCACACCCACTTGCGCGCATGAACCATGCACATGCACACGCACACGCACATGCACATGCACACGCACACGCACCCCACGCACCCCACGGGTACGTGCACGGAGACACGAGGACGAGCGCGGTTGCACAATAACACTTGCACTTACTCACATGAGCGGACACACGCTCACACGGAATCATGTGCACACACACACACACAGTCACTTTAGTGATCACACACACACACACACACACACACAAAGAGTTACAAGCATGACAGATGTACACACAGATGTACCCACAGAAGACCCTAACCCATGCATATACAGCTCTGCAGGTGATGACATCATCACATCCTACAAGGTGTATCCCCCCCCCCCCCCCCCTTTTTCTTTCTTTCAATCCCCCCCCTCCACAGCATGACTACCCCCCCATGAAAGGCCTCCAATCAGCATACATCAAAACCGCTGGGAGGACACACACACACACACACACACACACAGCCGGCCCCACGGGTGGCCCCGACTGAAACAAGTGGCATGTGTTTACGCTGCGACAGGACATGTTTGGAGTGGACGCGTACACACGCGCACACCATCGGCCAGGATCACAGGGGCCTCTCCCTCGTACAGTGCAGCACAGTGCGAGGCTCAGAGAGCGTGGGGGGGGCGTGTGGTTCCAACAAGTGGTTTTGTTAACCAGCCGCCAAACAACGGCGGTATGTGCTCACTGAGCGAGAGAGAGAGAGAGAGAGAGAGGGAGAGAGAGAGAGAGAGAGAAGAGAGAGGGAGAGAGAGAGAGAGCACTAACATACACGGAGAGAAGGACTTAGACAGACACTGTAAGGTGGAAGGAGACTAGAGTACAGAGTGTGTGTGTGTGTGTGTGTGTGGGGGGGGGGTGTGTGTGTGTTTGCGCGTGTGCGTGTGTGTGTGTGTGTGTGTGAAGGGCCGACGAGCATTCAAATCCCCCCCTGAAACATCCAGTCCCCCCCCCCCACCCACCCCCCATCCCGACCACAGGCCTTGCAACAGCTAAACCCCCAAAGCCAATTAAAATGTTATGAACTAGTGCTCCCTTTATTTATTCCTTCACCGCACTGGGCCGCCGCGGTTTGTGGTAACCGGCCGGGCCAGCTGTGAGCATCTGGTGTGAGCCTGTGGGAAAAAACCTGCATGCTGTGGTTGTCCCGCGGCCCTGGCAGGCCAGACGTCCACAGGCTTCACTCTGACTGACTGGCTGGCTGGCTGACTGGAGGGAAGGAGGGCCGATGGCTGCAACAGGCCACAGGAATGGTGCACTGAGGCAGAGCCTACACACACACACACACACACACGCATACCAACCGTATTCCACAGCGAGCTGCGAGGCACGTAGGCCCAATGCCGTCACTCACGGCCCCCGGTCCATATGCACCTGTGGGTATAGGGCCATACGTCTACAGAATGTGTGTGTGTGTGCGTGTGTGCGTGTGCGTGTGCGTGTGTGTGTGTGTTTGTGTCTGTGTGCGTGCGTGCGTGCGTGTGTGTGCATGTGTGTGCCTATGTGTGTGTGCACATGTTTGTGTGTGTGTGTGTGTGTGTGTGTTTTTGTGTTTCTGTTTGTGTGTGTGTGTTTTTGTGTTTCTGTGTGTGTGTTCGTTGGCGGGCATGTGTGTGTGTGTATGTGTGTGTGTGTGTGTGTGTTTGTGTGTGTGTGTATTTGCGTGTGTGTGCATGTGTGTGACTATGTGTGTGTGTGTGTGTGTGTATGTGTATGTGTGTTTTTGTGTTTCTGTGTGTGTGTGTGTGTGTTGGCGGGCATGTGTGCGTGTGTGTGTGTCTGTGTGGGTGAGTGCGTGCGTGTGCTCGTGTGTGTGCCTGTATGTGTGCCTGTATGTGTGCACACGCGCATGTGTGTGTATGTATATATGTGTGTTTTTGTGTGTGCGTGTGTGTTGGCGGGCGTGCGGGCGTGTGTGTGTGTGTGTATGTGTGTTTTTGTGTTTCTGTGTGTGTGTGTGTGTGTTGGCGGGCATGTGTGCATGTGTGTGTTTGTGTGTCTGTGTGGGTGAGTGCGTGCGTGTGCTCGTGTGTGTGCCTGTATGTGTGCACACGCGCATGTGTGTGTGTGTATATATGTGTGTTTTTGTGTGTGCGTGTGTGTTGGCGGGCGCGTGTGTGTGTGTGTGTGTGTGTGTGTGTGTGTGTGTGTGTGTGTGTGTGTGCGTGCGTGTGTCAGAGGGAACGCCTGTCTTCTAAAAACATCCTGTGATTCCAGCTGAACACACACACTGGGGCCGGCACCAGGACCTCTAGCTTGGCAAACTGCAGAACTGCGGCGGGAACCGCAAGTACACACACACGACCCACATGAAACACACACGAAACACACACACACAAACATGTAACACACACGAAACACACACACGCTAAACACACACACACACACACAGACAAACCCACACACATGTAACACACGCACACAAAACACACACACAGGCGACACACACCAAAAAATACCGAAAATCCCCCCCCCCCCCCCCATGGGAGCAACAGCCGTGGTGAGCTGCAGCCCCGTTCCCAGGCTCGGCT
>NC_136943.1:8464161-8574161 GCF_949987615.1 Pollachius pollachius
GACCACGGACAAGGCATGAATGGGCTTTGTTTGGATAGGCGCGTTGATAAGGACAGGATTGACAGTGAAACATGAAAACAGTTTGGTGTCCAAGGAAAAGAGAGCGAATCCTCCGTGATTGTAAGGGGAAGGGGAGAAGGGATGGGAGTTTTTCTTTCAGCTTTAGGGAGACTCAAAAGAGAGCCCTGATCAAAATGGACTAAAGCTTAGTCGTGATCCAGGAAATACTGCTTAGCCTAAGAGCTGTGTGGGGAGTGTAATGAGTTCTTCATGTCCGTGGTCCCTCTATTGATTTAGTGTTAAAGTTCTTGGAGATGTGAAGGATTTTCAAACACTAAGCAGCCTTTTTTTTTTTTTTTTTTTTTTACCAAGAGGAAAACTCGACCCTCAACTTTGACTTATTTCACATAAATATGGACAGGTACCCATGGCAACTGTCCCATAACAGATCATATTTTTTCACCATTATCAAAGAGGGGGCTCAGGGACTCTACCGGGGTGTAATTCATTTCAGAGCCTGCAGACCTCATGGCACAAAACCCCTTTGATCCCCGGCCGGTAAAAGACAAGTGTTTTTTTTTTTCTTTCTGCCTTTTTTTTCCTTTTCTTTACGCTTGAAAATACAAACAGTGGCATTCTTTCCCAATCGAGTCTACTGTATCGTAAGCCGCATATTTGTTTTCCCTTCCTTCCCCTCCCCTAACCTCCCCTTCCCACCCTGAATCCCAATCAATTCCTGATGGAATTACTACATTATTCCATGGAAAACACTGAACATGAGCAGGTGTCACGGACGCTGGAGCTGATTGCCAGACAGAGCAGACAGGGGCTCTGGCGGACTGTTGCCTTTAATCTAAGTTGACAGGAAAGACTAGAGGCTCACTCCATGTTCCCCAGCCACACTCAGTTATCCGGTTAACGGCGGGTTAAACACAAATCAATGACAACATTAGCATCTAATGTTAATTGGGGATTTTTCTTTCTTCCCTTTTTTTTTTTTTCTTGAGATGTTCAGACCTCTTTTTTTTAACCCAGAGGTGTCGTAACGGAAAGTTTGAATGGGAACAAACTTAAAGAGATGTGAAGAAACGATTGGAGTATAAGGGACACCGCAGGGCTTTTATTGGGTCGTTATCATTATGAATCGCCTCAATGTTTTTTGCACGGTTGACATCACGTTCACATCTTTCTAATTTGAGTTATATAGAATGATAAATCATATTTAGAAAAGAATCACTCCGCAACACCCACCATTACCTTGGACAAACATACGAAAACATTGCAATGTGCTTAAACAACTAATTAGTGGTGTGTCAACGGAGAGTGCCTGCACAGTTCAGAAGGTATCATTTGTCAAACTGTAAACATTTCTCTGGTCTCATGTGACACAGAATACCGTTTCCATGACCTACTATTATATTCACCTCAGAGCTTGCGTATGCTATTGTTTCAGCCATGAAGGCTACTACCCTTCCCACTAATTAGTTAATTTATTAATTTGAAACAGTATTTATTTCCACCCCTTTTATTTCGTCATTCATCTACTGCAGACACTCTTTCATTGTCATCAGTGCTGCTTTAAACAGGGCGGTGATTAGAAGCTGTGCGCATATCAGTTCTGAATGAACGCCCGGCCCTAGAACAGCAGGTGCTTAGAGATATATATATATATATATATATATATATATATATATATATATATATATATATATATATATATATATATATATACATATACAGAGAGAGAGAGAGCCTCCATTAATTCAATGAGGACACATGACCACAGGCAAACCAAATTACATCAATCCCAGCGTGTACAACGGGGTCGCGATCGAGAACAGAACCCTTGAAGGAATCTCGCCCACATCTGGTTCTAGTGGTTCAGACGAACAAACGTCATGAAGTCTCACTGGAGACCCGCCCGCGCGCAGGAGAGAGAAAGGGGGGGGGGGGGGGGAGAGAAAAATAGAGAGTGAGACAGGTGGAGAGATAGAGAGACAGAGAGAGAAGGTACAGGGTGAAAGAGAGATAAAGAAAAGGGTGAGAGAAAGAGCGAGTGAGTGAGAGAGAGAGAGAGAGAGAGAGAGAGAAGGAAGGGAGGGAGGGAGAGAGAGAGATAATAGAGCAAATTTAGAGAGGGAGAGAGAGTGAGTGTGAGAGAGAGACAATAGACAGAAACGAAAAGGAGTATCAGAGTGACTGAGAGGAACGAGAATCAAGATGGCTCCAATTAGAGGTCTATAGATAACCGCTCATTTACCGGAACCTCTCCCCCCCGCTATTCTCCAAAACACCAACGTTACGTTCACACCATTGGCCGATACGGTGTGCGGCTAATGAAAGCAGATACCTCTATTGGCCCTGGACATCATCTGCTCTGGGCTGCAGTTTTCAGCCAGGTCTCTCAGCAATGCTGACAGCATGAAAGATAAACAACTAGGAGGGCTCACGCAAAGGGGGCCCCCACCTTTCATTTCTCCTCCACGGGGCCCGACCCCGGAGAGAGCCAAAGAACTGAATGCCACGGGCCCGGCCCTGGCCAGGGAACAGAGAGACCACCAGTGCACATCTGCTCAGCTCGCTTGATTGGGCCTCTCCGTCGCACGGAGACCCCCCCACACACACACTCCTGACCCCCACACTCCTGACCCCCGGAACCAGGGCCGCTGTTCAACACGTGAACTCAGGTCTTAGGTGGGGTTTTTTCTTCGACAGAAGAAAAAACCCCACCTAAGACCTGAGTTCACGTGTTGAACAGCAGCCCTTGGAATCTCAGGTCTCCCTCCTTCCAAGCTCAAGTTCAAGTTATTTTATTAGTCAAATGCACAACATAAGAGGCAAAGCAGTCATAGGTCGCAATTACATTTTTGTATCCCAAGCTCTCCTTAACAATGCAGAAAAATAATAATCCAAAAAAAATGGTATAGAAGATAAGAGGAAAAAGAGTGACAAGGCGCAGTGCAATTAAGAACCAAAAGTTTAAATACTAGAATGTATGTAAAGCATATATATAAATGTGTATGTACAGAATATATTTGTATGACAGTGGTAAACCCTTCTCTTCCACACTCCAATCTCCTCACCCTCCACCTACCGCCTAACCCCATTCCACCCTAAACACACCTCCAACCGGGCGGTGACGTGTAAGGAACAAAACCACCACGCACGGGACGTCCCGCCGATGGAAGATTGTTTATGGCAGGAGGGGCGGTGAAGGCGAAGTCGCCGTCGCCCACTAACAGCTTATACCCACGGTCTCCAACAACGATGAGATGTTACTCACATCGCTAATGTTATTGTTTTTTTTTATCCACTTTATCAGCTGAATTTTCTTCGGCGGTGCTTTGAGCGCTTGGTTTTTTGCGGGGTCTAAGAGACATCTGGTTGACGGTTGCGTTTGGCCGCAACCGTCAGAGATGTCCCATTATCGAAAAAGGAACATTATCGACCCATCCGGATGAAGTTTTCAACCCTACTCGGGTGTAATATGAGATGATAATCCTCTTTCAAATTGAATGAACATCGGGATCAAGATGCGTCCCGCCCCCCCTGGCTCACTTTTGCACCGCAGGAAAGTCAGCGGGCTTTTAAAGTTGACGTGCTGCTCGCAGTGCTTCAACACCGGGGTTACATAAATAACACCTCATGTGCCAGGTGCACTGGCTCGGCCTCTTCCCAGGCCCAGCGCCACAGGCCAGGAAATGGCACAAAATGGGCAAGAGGTTTGTGAAGAAATGCTGGAATGCTGATGTCTAAAGAGGGGTTGTGTTGGAGAGTTGAGCTCGAGTTATTCACATGGCTGCATGGTGGTGTCGTCAGAGGGTCAGAGAGGTGAAGGTGTCGTTTACAGGGGATCATCAAAGACATGCAGATTATTTCGGAAATGATTTGATTTGACTGATGATTTCTTTGCCCTTTAGATTCATGCGTTTTTTCTGTCTAATCATGTTTCATATCTTTAATATCATTAGGAAATTTTATGCAATTTGAAAAGCATGGCAGAAATAAAGAAATAATGTGTAAAAAAAGAAGGAGAAATTATTAGATTTTCCATTCCCTTTTCTCTGAGGAAAAGGGCTTGGATGCAATGCTAGACCTGTGGAATGTGTTTATGGACTAGGGTCCTTCCACCTGATAAAACCATTTATAACCACTGTCACAAGTCCCATGATTTATACCTCCAGTAATTAGTCCAAGAACACAGAAGAGATACTTTGAATAGTCTCTCAAAAGGCCCAGGCATTAAGCCCAACAGTCTGACACACCTGCACCTAAACACACACACACACACACACACACACACACACACACACACACACACACACACACATATGAAAAAGCAGACCCACCTATACGCACACACACACACAGGCACACAAACACACACAAGAGACACACACACACACACAGACACACTCAAACACACCCACGCACTTCCACCGGGGCACAGCGGGGACATCTATGAACTGGACTCACCCACTTCCCCGTCCGCTGCTTTATCTCAGCGTTCCTCGTGTCCCGATGACACGGATGTTTGGGAGGGATCGCTCTCAGACCTCCGGTTTAAGTACCACGCTGTCTTCAGGGCCAAATGAAGTGCAGCTGCTGCCCGCATTACAGCTGACAGGCCGGCGGTAATTAATAACCTTTTGCCTGTAACACATGAAAGCCGACCATGAGCATGTTTAAAGTCAAAATACACACAATGCCATTACAAACAGTGCTGTGGCTCCTCCATTAGGGCCCGGCCGGCGCGCTGTGTGGCCCCAGACCGTGAGTCTGTGCCCTCTCTCTCTCTGTCTATCACTGACCCGCTGCCTGGTAGCGTGTGATGCGAGCGTGAAGGGGGGTTTATCCCCCCCCGCTGCACAAAGTAAGACACGAGGAGCACGGAGCTGATGATATGAGACAGTGATTTAGCGCCGGGTGATGACATGCTCCTAGATCATGAAATAGGCGCACACTTCAGTACAAGGAGCCCGGTGCTCCCTGTCCACCCCACTGCGTGGAATTCAATCTGTCCGACAGATGCAGTGTGTGTGCGTGTGTGTGTGTGTGTGTGTGTGTGTGTGTGTGTGTCTGTTTGTGCGTGAGTGTGTGTGTGTGTATGTGAGTGTGTGTGTCTGTGTGTGAGTGTGTGTGTGTGTGTGTGTGTGTGTGTGTGTGTGTGTGCGTGCATGTGTGTGCATGTGTGCGTGCATGTGCATATGAACCTGCACATGTGAACATCAACACACGTGACTCACATTAAGACAAGCAAATAAAACATACAAGACAGGCATGCAAAAACACACACACCTCTATGGGCCCGGCCACAGCAGAGAGTGACGCGCTGCACAAGGGGGCTGGCTGCGCTTTAGGAAGCTGAGCGGTCTCACTTTACCACATACACTTTTGAACCTGTGCCCTCGGAAAACCACAGAGGGCAGCCGGAGTGAGGGTTTGACTCCAGTTTGGGTTTCTCAAATTGATTAAATATGCGGTCAAGCTTTCTCTAACCACACTGGTTGCAGAGCGGGCCAATGTTCTCCAGAGCGGACTTTCAGTCGCCTTCAGTCTGAACTATTTGCCGGCTGGAAGAAAGGCAGAAAATATGAACTGTGAACAGGAGCCATATTATCTCAGCAGATTCCATGCTGACGTTGACCTGGGAGATTTAAGTAATCAAATGACTTGTTCTTCTTGAGTTTGAGGATACCAATGTGTGCTGTGCTGGATGAAATTGCGGCTGCGAATCATCTGGAAGGAAACACAGAGAAAAACACTCTCACACACACACACACACACAAACATACACACACACACACACATACAAACACACAAACAAACACACACTCATGTATATAAAGAACAAACAGACAAACTAACTCATCCGAGGTGAATTCTTCGGTGGCATTTCTAATTGTGTGAGAACAAATAAACATTCCAGGGCAGTTTGGATTGGATTAAATTGCGTAAACATAATTACCATTTGTGTAAATAGTTATGCCATGCTCTGTAAACTTTACATTTACCGAGTTTCGAATGTGTTGAATTATCCTGAATAACAAACAAGGGGTTCAGAACCTTAAATGACAAACCTGTCGTTTGAATTCCTGATTTGACAGCTTGATTACAGCCATAAAGATGAAGGTGTCATTAGCGGTAAAACAACAAAAGACTGGCTCATATTTTCTTTCCTTACAAGATATTGCATGTCACCTCATGCTAATGAAGCGCGATCCAAACAACAATATCCCATCACAAAGCAACGCTTTTCCTGGGGAAATCAAAAAGGGCTAACCCACGGATAAACCCGATAGCTGCTTTTAGCTTCAACCACATTTCTTCAACCACCCCAATAATCCTTGCACACTATCATGAACAAGGAAATTAAAACTTGTATTTGATTCCATAAATCCATCTGGCACATATACAAAGCACTCTCTCACTGTGCAGTTTCCAAAAGGGAGGCAGCGGCTCATTGAGTTACCACAGCTATTCATACCTGTCTCCACTTCACTGGAAAGACTTAGGGAAAAGCCAATCCCATTTTCCCCTTAAGAAGCTTCCATCTCTTATCGTGCCTGCCGCACTTCTCCCACCATGAGATAAGCTATCATCAGACATCAAACATGAAAAGGGAGTGAGCTGCACGAGCAAAGACACTTAATATTGTACACTATAATTAATGAAGAAAGACAAAGGAGAAACCATTTCAATCCAGCGAGATGCTGAGAGAGATGCTGCGTGATAATACTCTAAGGCTGTATCTCCCTGCGACAGATCGACACTATTTCTTACCAATCATTTCCAATAATTGTTTAATCATTTCTTTATTATTATTCATTTATTGATCATTTTTTTATGTTATGCTTTGTGTCTGTGAAACTGCCTATAACCCAGACATAACACTATAAATTCAGAAACCAATCTGCATCTAATCTTCACTCCACATGCAGGTGAGGCTACTGCCTGCAGATGAAATAAAACATACAGTTAAAATAGTGGGGTATATAGACCTTTGGTTTATAGGCCTGTAGACCCTGACATCACTGCAAAGGCATACTCCACCTGCTCAGGAGATCTGCAACCATACATACCTTTCCCACAGCGCCAGGCCGTATCGCTCGCTCGCTAGCGGACTCGTTTCTGGATGGAGGAAGAATCTGTTTTAAATAGCACTGCATCACCAAGCAGCCGGGGTCCTGATTATAAAAGCAGCGTGTAATCATTGCCTTGGCATGGTCATGCAATCCCTCCGTCACCGGCCAACAGCAAAACACAAAGCGCATGTGTCGCTGTTTTTAATCACATAAAGCCTTAAGAATAGCCCACTGGTGAATATGATGCGGTACTTTTTTTGTTTGAGTTTGTTTGGCCGCAAACACATAGATTAAATTTGCCCCGTTTTTTTAGAAGCCCCGAACAACAGGTGTCTTTGTGCGTTGCCGGGGTCCACCGTGCGGAGAGGCCGTCCCATGCGTAGGGTTTCAGTCTTTGAAACCGATATGGGTGAGCTGCTTTTCTCCAGCCTATCCCAAGATCTGCCGTTGATGGACAGACCACCCAACTTTGTCTGGTATAGGCACTGAGCGAGTCCACACGCAGTCGAGGTAAAACCCCACCCACCCCCCCAAAAGCCCCCCGTACACACACACACACCCTACCCCCAACACACATCCCCCACACACAACCACATCCACACACACACACACACACACACACAAACACACACACACACACACACACACACCCTGCCATTCCACTCAGGGGAGGAAATGGATCGGCAAAATGCGTATCAAGTGCACTAGTTTCTCTGAACAAAATGTGATGTTACATATTTTATCTAAACGCTACACCCAGCAGAGATACGGCAAAGCGCTTTAAGACCTCGCCCAGCACACAGGATGGGTTTGAGCCCCCCCCACCCCCCACTCCGAACAGACAGTAATAAGTAAGAACTCTTTCTTAGGGTTTCAGTTTATCCAAAAACAAAAAGGCTTTCTTCGTATTGGAAAACTATATATATATGTGTACATATACATTCATATTAAACATGGTGTGAAATCTCCCCATTCAAACCTCTCAACTCAAATTCCAATACCATTTCCCTCTTTTTCCTTTGCGTGATTCATAGAAGGCTCCTTCCCTGTATTGTGATCAGAATAAAGATTCCCCAGGGGTGACCCCGTGCCAGAGTCTGAGGATGCCATAGCCATTGGTCAGGGGTCAACCTTGCTGGCCCAGCTCGGTTGACAGCACTACTTGGCTGGAGTGAGTCTCCGGCTGAGACAATAGATGCACGCCCTTCCACCTCTCGCTCTCTCTCTCCTGGACTATCCCGGTTAAGTTGGCTTGTAATTATTCAGGAGGGAGGCAGACACACTGCCAGGCCCAATGCATTCTGTCCTTTGAATCCTAGCACCACGCTGACCGGCTCCACCGTTATAACAACTCTAGAGACGGCTCTAGGTGGACTAGGAGAGAACCAGCGACGTAGAAGAGTGGTGATGCTGGGGGCTTTCTCGTTACGAGGCATGTTGAGAGAGTTGTCAACGTTATTCGTCGATCAGGGATTACTAGAGAGTAGGCTTACACAAAGGCAACCCCACCCCCAAACACACACACACGCTCACACACAAGCACACACACACACACACATACACAAACGGACACGCACACACACACACATACACAAACGCATATGCACATACACACCCACACATAAACATACACATAAAACACACGCACACACACACATACTCACACACACACTATATCTCGTTCCATTAGATGACCGGCTACATATAGGCCCAGTTAGCAGTGGGATACAAGCTTTGTTTGGCTGATAAGGGGCGACCACAGAGTCCAAAATCCTAAACATATGTCTGTCCCCCCCCCCCCTCCCCTCCTCTGGTGGATGAGATCTGAGATACCAACAATTACTCTCTTGGCTTTCTAGGGGTGAGTGCTCCAACCTCTCTCTCTCTCTCTCTCTCTCTCTCTCTCTCTCTCTCTCTCGTGCTCCCTCTCTCCCTCTCTCTCTCTCTCTCTCTCTCTCTCGGTCTCGCGCTCCCTATCCCTCTCTCTCTCTCTCACTCTCGCTCTCCCTCTCTCCCTCTCTCTCTCTCTCCCTCTCCCTCTCGCTGATCAACAACACCAGGAAGAACACCACTACAAAGAAATTTATCTGAAAAAACAATAGAAAACAACCTCATGTGGTCCATGCCTGGAGTCCACCTAGAACTGTGAGCGTGATATTGGATGAGGTGTCATGTCCCCGTAATGCAATGAATGACAAGGTATTCACAGAGTATGGTGATATTGCATTTTTTTGTTATTTCTATTATACAAATAAAATAATGTTAATTATTATCATTATTATTATTATTATTGTTATTTATTTAGATATTTTTAAGGTGTTGGGTGTCCAATGGGCTGGAATGAAGTAGAGAATAAACACATACTCCCGCTTTTTGAGCGTGAATGGTAGTGCAGGTTATGCCTCCCGTACCGTCATTCAAGCTGATGACTCACCGAATACCATCTTAAGAGTATATATAGAAAATAGACAAAATCGCCTCGGAGAAGAAATGAACGCCTTGATTAATCTACTCTGAACATTATTGTAAAAACGCTTACTTCACCCCTCCACTTTGTTCATTACTCAGACACATCTGGATGACAGGTGCTCCATCTGCTCTACGCTGAAGAGCGGAGAGGAGCGCGAGAGACAGAGAGAGACAGAGTGAGACAGGAGAGAGAGAAAGAGAGAGAGAGTAAAGAGAGATAGAGACAAAGGAGAAAGAGAGACAGAGAGAGAGTGAGTGAGGGGTAATAGAAGCTATTCTATCTTCTATCTGGGATGACATCAGGCCTCAGAGAGCCTAGCTAGAGATGCAAGGGAGAGAGAGAGAGAGTGAGAAAGAGACAGACAGACAGACAGACAGACAGACAGACAGACAGACAGACAGACAGACAGACAGACAGAGAGAGAGAGAGAGAGAGAGAGAGAGAGAGAGAGAGAGCGTGTTAGAGTCAGAGAAAGATTCTGATTTGGTTTCTACAGACAAAAAATCGAGCCTGCCGCTGTCAGTGGCCCTTTCAAAGCACTGATTACTCCTTTTCCAAAGGGTCTAATCTCTGTAAACAATCTCTGTTTTCATTATCTTTTAAACTGATTAGGCCTATGAATATAACTTTCCAGCACCGGACTCAAACTGCAACCAAAAAAAAAGCAAAGTAAGGGCCCTTCCATATTGATGCCAGCTGTATCGGAGGACGTTACGAGAGAAGAAAAGCTAGGATACAGACCCAGATAGAGCGCTGGATGGAGAGAAACATATGTAACTATAAGCCATGCTTGAAAAGTATGACAGACATGGGATAAAAACAGATTTCCTGGGGGAAAATCCTTAACCTACTTGTGGTTTTGCACAATTTGCAGTTGGATATTATACTCCGAAAGCGATGAGTAAACAACGTCTAGACTGTCCTGCCCTCTGAGGAGTAGATTGACATTTCAAAAATAGGCCTGTACAGTAGTTTGGTAAACATAAGTAGGCCTATCACATAAATATAATACTGGACATACTTTAAAAACATGCCAATCCCAAGGAGTGAAACGGTATGATGTGCCTGCATAAAGTTTGATAAATGTGAATCTCCACTGATATCTCCACGCACCCCATCCGTCTCTTTCACTCGTGCAATGTCCTGCGTGCCGCTGGAACTGATTGTGTTTTTTTTGTGTTGCTAGCTGGACCAAGTGAGGTAACGTTTGCCAGCACATCTACATCTGTTAACAAACACTAAAAATATGTTCAACAACATCTTGGCTTTACACTCCTCCATCAGGATGAGATGAATGTGCTGCACCTGTCTCAGCCCTGTTACCCCCACACACCCCTCTTTTACACACACACACACACACAGACACACACACACACACACATACAAAAACACACACAGACACACAGACACAGACACACACACACACATGAACACACACACACACAACCACACACACACACACACACACACATACATACATAAACACATACATAAACATATACACACACACACACATACAAAAACACACACAGACACACACACACACAGACACACACACACACGCACATGAACACACACACACACACACATACATAAACACACACATAAACATATACACACACACACACACACACACACACGCACAACTCTCCCACCTCATCTCTGGCAGGGAAGAGACTGTTTCAACCCAAAAGTATTTGCTCCCATAACATCAAACGAAGTCTGAGGGTAAAAATTAAGGTCCTGACATGAAAACAAATGTGAGGTTTTCGTGTTTTTTTTTCCACATTAGGGCCCTGCTCTGATGCACATTGTCAGCAGTGAGCAAACCTTAAATTCCCCAAATCACTTGAGTCAATTAAAATGTCCCTAATCTACCGCTCATTGATGTCAATGAGAGGAATTGTTTAATGTCTGAGAGCACGCAAATAAGAAAACGCCATCTGTTACCAACCTATTTGCTGAACACACTTTCAAGGTTCTCGTGCGCAGGCATCCTTACACAATCATCCATAACGTCAAATCACTCTTAGTGGAAAATGAGCCTCAAATAGCGACCTCATAAGCGAACAGGCTACGAATTTGCTTGAGTCAACAGCAATTGGGGATGGGGTGATGCTGATGGTGATGATGGTGTGTGTGTGTGTGTGTGTGTGTGTGTGTGTGTGTGTGTGTGTGTGTGTGTGTGTGTGTGTGTGTGTGTGGGGGGGGGGGGGGGGGGGGGGGGGGGGGGGGTTACCTGCGTCAGATGCTGATGCTGCCTTGATTACAGATCCTCAAAGAGAATTGATCCACGCAAGGCCAGAGCATTGACTCAGAGTTGACTCCGCACTTCCCTGTGATACCTCGGAATGTCAGAGAATGGAAAAACATCTTCTCCGTCATTCCGCTAAAGATGACTTACATAACCCCCCCCCCCCCCCCCGTTTGAACTTTCTACTTTAATTAGCTAATGTATCTCCATTTGTCATAGCGTGACATTGCATGATTCTCAGGGAATCAGAGACTTGCTGGCCGTAGGCCGTGGAGATGGGAGGGCTAGGAGTGGGTGGGAGGGGAGGGGTGAGGGGGGTAGGGGGAGACATCAGCACCCTCTAGTGACCGCTGGTCGTCCATGGATACAGCGATACACATTTCCTCACAATGATATTTCTTGTTTCTGTACTTCTCAGAGCTGGCAAATTGAGAGGGGGTTAGATTGTGAGCTTGTAAAAGGTGGGTGATGGCGGTGACACGGACTGGGCGTCTAGAGCTGAAATTGCTTTATGCCTGCTGATGACAGTAGTGTAAACTGTTGATTTTATAATGAACGACTCGTCTGGTCCAGCACATTTGGACAAAAATAGATTTGCAAAGCATTTTTATAGACTATTCTCGAGATGTATTTTCTCCATCGCATGGTCCAGCAAGTGGGGGACAATCAGTCAAAGTAGCAGGTAGAAAAATGAAGGATATATTTGGCTTTTCTTTGAAATCCAGCAACTAAATATAAAGAGGGGGGGGTAAAGAGTTTGCGTCAGTGCGAAGATATTCTAAGATACAGAACGCCTGGCCCTTTTCACCTTTCTGTAACTGACCCGGCATCAGTATGTCACTGTCTCCTCAGCTAAACAAATTAGAATGTTTGATTCATCAATGTTTATATGAGAGAGAGGTATTCAATTTCAAACACAAGTAGGAGAGGGAGAAGGAGGGAAAACGAGTTCGCAGCCATAACAAGATCAGAAAGGAGTTGGAAAGAAAGAAAGAAAGAAAGAAAGAAAGAAAGAAAGAAAGAAAGAAAGAAAGAAGTGGGCAAGAGTAAAGAAGAGGTGAAGGATTATAGAATAGAACGAAAGGGAGAGAGAAAATAAGGAGTTAATAGGAAAGGCAGAATGAAGACAGAAGGGCAAAAGAGAGGAGAGGAAAAAGACAAAGTGGTGAAAAGAGAGAGAGAGGAGGGAGGGAGAGAGAGAGTGGGGAGAGCGAGAGAAGGGAGGGGGAGAGGGAGGAGGGAGGGAGAGAGAGGAGGGAGGAGGGAGGGAGAAGGGAGGGAGAATGGAAGGAGAGAGGAGGGAGGGAGGGAGAGAGAGAGGAGGGAGGGAGAGAGAGAAGGGAGGGAGAGAGTGTGGGGAGAGTGAGAGAAGGGAGGGAGAGAGGGAGGAAGAAGGGAGGGAGAAAGAGAAGGGACGGAGAGGGAGAGAGGAGGGAGGGAAAGAGAGATAGAGGAGGGAGGGAGAAGGGAGGGAGAGAGGAAGGAGGGAAAGAGAGAGAGGAGAGATGGAGAGAGAGCGGTGGGAAGGAGAAGGGAGGGAGAGAGAGGGGGGGAGAGCGAGGGAGAGAGGACGGAGGGAAAGAGAAAGAGAGCGGAGGGAGGGAGAAGGGAGGGAGAGAGAGAGGTGGGAGGGCGAGAGAGAGGGACAGAGCAGCTGGATTGCCATGTAAATAGCTGTGCAGATAGGTAGGCTTGGGCGCCTGGCCAAGGGTTCTACAAAGGCCTCCTAACATCTGTTCCAGGGTTGATTCCTGCTCCATGTTGTAGTAAGAATAATAGTCTGATTCTGCAGCGCCTGATCTCTCATCAGACAGGCTCATGATCATGCATACACACTCGTCTGAGTGCTAATGTCAGACTACAGACTCTTCCAGTGCTGAGAACCCCAGAGTAAGCTGTTATTACGCCACACTTCAATCAGTGCCGAGGCGCACGGACAGGTGGAACGTCACTCACCAACAGATCCTTCTTTTTTTTTTTTTTCGGGTGGGTACTCCAGCTCGTTTTTATTCATTGCTGAATCGTGAGGATCATACGATTTGTCAAGCGTGAGCAGGAATATTAAAGTCCTGTTGAACTGCTCGGAAGACGGGCCTGCATAAACTCTGGCTGGGCGGGAAGAAAGTGTTGTTTTGGTGAGGAACACCGGAGATTAGCATACCTGCGTATGCTAATGTTGTGCCGAGCTAAGATGTGAGAATAAATCAGCATCGTTTTTCCTCTGTTGTCCCTCCCAAAGTAGAGCGAGAGGAGAGGATATGGTTTGTCTGCTTTATGAATCAATCAATTGTCTTTACCTACAAGTCAACATGTGTGTGTGAGCATGACAAACTTAGCCACAGCTACGTCTGGAAACTCAGATGAACAGAAACACAAATAAAGATCTTTTTTTATTGGACAGCTCTTGTGAATCTTTATTTTAGTTTTTTTTGCTCTTCTCCCACAAACACATGAAAGCAATTTGTACCATAAATGTTGGTTTTACAGTGTGTTCGTTGTTGAGTAAACCAGTGGCTCCTTGACCCGGCCGGCAAGGGAGAGGGGGGGGGGGGGGCTCCATTTGTTAGTGCTTGACAGCAAAGCAAAACAAATTAATTAATGAACACTGTAAACGGGGTGGTAATGGGGGAGGGGTTGCGAACTTTGGTGCTGAAACATTACACCATTACCCAAATTCACATGCGTCTGGGTGTACTCGATCCTGGACCACCACAGCAAACCTCCCCCCCCTCCCCTCAGAGGCCCCCCCCTCCCCGTGCGACCCAGCGCCGTGCGCAGGGCGTCCTTGAACAAGGCCAAGGGACCACCTGCGTGAAAGGGGAGACCCTCTCTGTTATGTCTCTGGTAGGGAATGAAATAACATGGAATCCAGCTCTGCAAATAACTCATAGCAAAGATCATTTTCCGCATGCCGCTTGACAAAAGGTAAAATAAGAACAGATGATACCCTCTCTGTCTCTTGGGGAGTGGGGGTTTGGGGGGGGGGGGGGCGGGATATGGGTCTGCAGAACCGAACCCCGGCGCCCTTCAGCAAACAAGTCGACATCTCGCCGTCCGCTCCCTCGTACCACTAGGAAGGCCGCTGTCGGCGACCTCTGACCCCTCCGGCGGTCTCGTCCACCGGGGAGGGGGGGTTGAGGGGGTCCGGCTCTTGTCTGTGATCTCCCCCGCCGCCGACAGAACGTCAGGCCGTTCCTCATGCCCTCACTTGGCCGAGGGGTTAAGCAGGCGGCGAGTGGGGAACCCGATAGCAGATCTGTGGGGGAGGGGAGGGGAGGGAGGGAGGGAGGGAGAGCGGGGGTGGCGGGAGGTTGCACCCCGCCCAGAGGTGGCCGGTCGGATGAAGGAATGTTCCGGGGTTCTGAGGCGCGTCCACGCCGTGCGGTGGGCCCCGGGAGAGCATCCTTGGAACAGGCCGGCCAGCGAAGGCTGAACTCATTACGGATACCTGGCCTAATCATAAGACAGCCGATACGGTGGAAGGGCTCTATGGAGGGATGACTCAAAATAGACGTGCCCCTCCATGGCACTCCCTTGGCGAGACGGGGGGGACGGCGGGGCAAAATTGACACCCGTTTCTTTATGTAAACCATATTGGTCTTTGGGTTTCGTGCAAGCCCCGCTCGCTCCTCTGAAGAGGATACATGTGAAGTTTGTTGAATCCAAATAAACAGGTGAGGCGCTTATTAGACCCCAATTCACATCGCAAGTGTAACCTCGTTTTCAATCGGAGCCCCCTCGCTCCGGGACTCACGGGAGAGCGACTTCAAAGCCCCAGCCGTGCTCTTGAGGTCATTATCTTCGTTCCTATATCCTCGGCAGGTTCTCGGCATATGGGAACATTTTACCTCCAGATTTTTTTTTTGTTCCCAGCCATAAATCTGCCGTGTCAACTATAAAATATAGCTGACCAGCAACAGATGTAGCTCTAATAGCTACAGAATATCTAAATCAGGACTTTACCACCTTTTGATTTTCATGCTTTGGCCATCCAGTGCTCAGCCATGTTCTGAAGAGACTGTGAGCGACACAATGGCACTCTGGAGAAAGGTTTGTGCGGAGGTACCGGAGTTGTTTTTCGGTTACAATTGGTCTCACAAATCTGACTTTAAATAATTATTTAAACTCTGATTTGAGGTACTAGATATCAATCCAATGTCTGATTTGTGGGACTAGATATTCATCATAAATCTGATTTGTGAGAATAGCTATTAATCTGAAGTCTGATGGCAGATGAGCTCAAATCCGGTTGAATGGGGCGTTTCCCTTTCTCTCACTTCATCATCACATCGCTGAAAGTCCAGTCATAAACTTTAAAAAAAAAGAAAAGTCACCATTTTAAAGCAAAACTGTGTCGATTGGCCACTGTAGAAATACAATTGTTTAAATCCCCTTCTGGAAGCTTTAAGCATGTGAATTTGCTTTCTTTGGTAGAATATATCCATAAGGAAACAGGAAACAAGGCGTTACTCCGCCCTTTGCAGTTCCTGGTTTCCTGCCCATGTTCAGAGCCTTCTATCAGAAGTCGAAGTTGTGTTATAGGACTGCTGGATCCGAGATTACATTCATATTCATATGACAATTAATATAATTCCTCAATCTCCCTCTCTCTCTCTCTCTCTCTCCCTCTCTCTCTCTCTCTTTCCCCCCCCCCCCCTCTCTCTCTCTCTCTCTTTCTTTAATCCATATACTTGCAACCCCTGAGCTGAGACGAATCCACCCTTTCATCCGTTTTTTTTTCCTTTTTCCCCTTTTGCAGCGCGGGTCCTGGTGTCTCTACGCAACAAAAGCCTGACCATCCCTGACTCTTCGTCAACCCCTGGCTCAATCCATCACCCGGAGGCCCCTGGACATCCATCAAGCCCACCACCTTTCATATCCAGCACCAGCTGAAAGCCACTGTCCCCTCTGTGACTTCAATACCACTATGACACGCCCATGAGATTTATAGTGGCATAATTAGTAGCTTGGAGAAAGCATGGCCCCCAGTAGGACTACTCCCATGGGTCACTAATACTGCAACCCCACACAAACACACACACACACACACACACACACACGCACGCGCACACACAAACACACAAACACAGAAATACACACACGCACACACACACACACATATACTCACACGCACACTACCATGACATCTGCCTCCCAACGAACAGCGCTGTCAAAGCAATAAGTGGATCATGTCGCCAAGCGCCTTAAATGCTGATTTGCATTTCTCTCTTTAAAAAAAAAATCCTCATCAACCCTGTATGCAATAAATCAAGATGGAAACGGGTCCATGTAATAAGCATGTTACCAGAGAAAGGCATCAAAGCGTTCCGGTGCCTTTAGTTTGCGCACGTTTCCTTCACACCGACTAACTCCTATTGTAGCTATTATTACCGCAGCCCTCATGAAAGTATTACTGTGTTGTTGAATCTTGTCCCCTCCTGTAACCACGGTACACTGCGTACTCTTTCGGAAGGCCAGCGCCGCCTCCCAGCCGGTGAGTAAGACCTGAGGTTACCGTCTCCTCTCTACCCCCCAGCCCGAGGAAGGGGTTTTCCACCAAAACTGTTTGTAGGAGGTCTTACGACAACACGTCCAACGGTTAAATCGCGTTATGGATGTATCCAGCTCACCGCACCGCCCCGGCCCGGCTGCTGTCACCCATGTCTCAGGAGCGGTGAACTAATTAAAACCCTCCCCAAAGTTTGTTTTCATTTCATTTCTAGAACGAAATCATGGCCTGACAGAAATGAGAGTGTCTATCCGCACCGGGGGGAAGAACGAGTCGGGGCCTGTTTTACCCATTGTGCACATAAATTATATGAAAATCCCCCATTCAATCATAAATTATACCCATTATTCATTATTCCAGTTACGGCACACTGGCCGTGTGCGCTTTCAAGTCCGCCACTTAAGCGTGATAGCACAGCTCAGGCAGGCTGCACCTGGAACATCAACACCCTGACATCAGCGGGCGATGGCTGGCCTGCCCCGGCTGACAACTGGAATTAGAACAACAACACACCTGACTAAGGTCTGACAGCACAGAGAGCGCACGGTTGGTCTCCCGAGAGAGGTTCAACTCAGGGAGGGCGAAGCTAAGGAAATAGCGATCGTTTATGAATCGCTCTCTGTTGATAGATTGAGGGGTTTTGATGAACCTCGGAGGCGGTGGTGGTAGCTCGGACAGGAGCCAGATAACGTGGATGTGGAGGGGGGAGGGTGCCTTTTTTTCGATGTGTATCAGGAGGAGGGTTTGACTGGGTGAAGGTCTACTCCTGATGCATAGCCAGGATACACTGGGGAGGGCAAATATGCAAGTATATACTGCATGAAGAGCAGACGCCATCATAAATCCATATCCATAATAATGCAAAAACATACGGGAAAGTGAGCCATGTTGCAGAAGCACTTCTGTGTTACATTCTTCCCAAACCAGTCAATGCAACAACAAAAAAAAGTACAGCCTGATGAACGAAATCAGACTCCCCTCCACCATTTTTGACAAGTGCAAGTCATAAGCGTGTGGATTAATGTTGGACTGTAATACAAGCGGTCCGTAGCTGCCAGGAGCAGAGTATAAGCCATGCTACAGACGGGGCGAGTGAGCACCTGCTTGCATTGAAGAGGAGGAGGGGATAATGCTTTCATAAAAAGTTCGGGTTGCAGAAGATTGCGCTGTGGAATAGCTCTGTAGGATATTGTATAGAGTATTGTGTAGAGTATTTTTGCTCCGACCTATACACACACACACAGACGCACACGCACACGCACACACACAGTAGTTAAACTTAGTCTGTCTGACAATATGCTTTCTTGAGAAATATGTCCGAGTGACTTTTTTGTCCTACAAGAGCGAGAACGGAGCCCTCGTCCGCGCATCACTGAACCGGTGCCTAAATACTAAACGTTATGGATTGACTTTGTCAACGATACAACGTGCACGAGCATGTTTGCCTTTCCCATCCTTTCCTGGGCTGTCCTGTTTGGTTTTCTCCACCACAATGATGCTCTTTCCATTTTTGATCCGGTGAATGATGGTGATGATGCGCCAGGGATCACGCAGTGCACGGTTTCCCCTCGCCTCTGGGTAAGCTATGTGGAGGCTTTATCAGACATTCTCCAACCTCAGGCAGGAGGGGGTAAGGCCACGGCGCGCAGGAGCAGTACGAGGATTCCTCAGTCAGTTTGGATTTGTTTGGTATGAAGAGACTCAGGGCTCGCAGACCGGCAGCGCAGAACTGGGGGAGAGACAGTGCACCGTCCGTGTTAACCGTGCAAGTCCACATTTTTAGTTAGAAAACTGATGCTCGTATAAGAAAGGGATGCCAGCCAGGCGTGGCTTGCATTTGAATATCCAATGTGAGAATGCCCGGGGAGGATGTATATAACGGGGTCTTTTCCATCAGATAAACAGAGTTATCAAACTGATTAACACAGCGGATGACGATTGATGAAGAGGACTGTGCGGATTGACCGATAAGTGGACGCGGCGCACCGGGCATGCTTCGTGCGTAGCCTACATGGATTGGACTTTTGAAGTTTTTTCCTCTCCAGAGTCAAGTACATGAAGTACATGAACAATCGCTTTAATACGTGTTGAGCGTTTAACACCATGGCAGAGGTCGGAGGTTTCCTGGGCACGATTGATTTGGATTTACAAACTTTCCCTTCACTAGGAACTATGCCATTACCGGAAACGTCGGTGGGCTTGAATGAACGGCTGGGACAGATCGAAGGGAGGCTTCAACGAGGTTCGCTGACGGATTTTGGTCACCTTAGAGGGATCCTGCGACGGCGGCAGCTGTACTGCCGAACAGGCTTTCAGTTGGAGATATTTCCCAACGGAACGGTGCACGGGACCAGACAGGACCACAGCAGATTCGGTGAGCTCCGCGGCGATTTGGCCATTTACGCACCGCTCACGCACAGCAGCACCAGGCACATTATACTATTTTATTGGATTTGCCTAATACCACAATTTATTTGATGAAGTACTTTTTTATTTGTCTTTTTCTGTTGAACAGAAAGGGTGCATCTTGACTCGCAGCGAGATTTTAGAGTAAGGAGTTTCCCCCAATGAAAAAAATAATGTCCGCGGGGGCTGAATGGTTGAAGTTCACAACAGCAGTGTGCAGCGAGAGGGGGAATCAAACCTTTTCCCGGGCGGCCTCGCTGCGCTCTGGGCGCAGGTGTCTCTCCTCAGTCGGTGACGCGCGGTGCGCAACGAGGGGCCATGCGTCCTTGTCGCCGCGCGCCCTTCTCCCCAAGGCAACCGGTTCACACCCGGTTCACACCCAGCTCCCCCCCCCCCCCCCCCCCCCCCCCCCCCCCCTTTCCATCCTTATACTGTAAATCATTCGACTTATGGTTTACATCAGAATTATAAACAGATCAGATCAGGTGCACATGTATTACGCTATCAGCCAAAGTCCCTTCGCAGGTGCAGCCATGCGTTCTGGCTGGCGGTACGGGGGGGGCTGGGGCATTTCCACTGAGGATTGTTATTATCCAAACAAAATGTTTACTGTGCGAGGTATTCATCCAAAAACAAGGCGCTCTATGGGTTTGGGTGGTCCATGTGTTGCAAAACACTGTCAGAGGAGTGAGAAGTGCATTGGTCTGATTGAAGGGCAATGAAACCAACTATGTAGCTGCAAGCCGCACAAATTAGAGGCTTCCTCTGTGTCATTCTCTGGCAGGAGATGCAGTCGGAGGCACGGGGACCAGGTGTCCGTATTGTTCGTGCCATTCGAGGCATCCAGCTGTCGTCTCTTGATCGAACAGCCCTTTGCATCCCAGTGCGAGGGAGTTCATATGAACGACGTCAAAAGCCCTTAATTATACAGATTTGGAACTCGGCAATTCCTCTTAAGAGCAGACGAGTTGTTCCCTTTGCCCGCTCCTTCCTCTGAGTCAGCGTTCCTACAGCTCCTTTACCAGTAACCTTACGCATCTTACATTTCCAGTCAGAACCATTTCAAAGACAGGACTATTTATAGACGATGGAATGGGATTTAGTGAACAGATCGGTGCTCTTTAGTCTAGACCGCAGCTCCAAAAACAACTTTTTAATCTTGTGTGAGAGGTCGTGATAGGGCAGATGTCTACTTCACCCTCTCTGACATCGGATTATCTAATAACCAGGTCGACAATGTTCTCACCAGCAATTTCAGCAAGTTCATGATGTGACCTTGAGTAAAAAAGTTTTTTCCCAAACCAGTATGCTAAATAGTTATAGATACAAATTCAACATGTACCTTTTTAATAAAGGGTATTGACTTGACACAGAAAAAGTGAAGAAACCCATAGTTTGAACATGTTCTATCATCTATATCATCTGCAGTATAGTAAAGTGTGTGTTTGTGTTTGTGTGTATGTGTGTGCGTACATATGTGTGTATGTGTGTGTTTGCGTGTGTCTGTGTGTGTGTGTGTGTGTGTCTGTGTGTGTGTGTGTGTGTGTGTCTGTGTGTGTATGTGTGTGCGTCTGTGTGTGTATGTGTGTGCATCTGTATGTGTGTGTGCGTCTGTGTGTGTGTATGTGCGTCTGTGTGTGTGTGCGTCTGTGTGTGTGTGCGTCTGTGTGTGTGTGTGTGTGTGTGTGTGTGTGGCTTGGCCCGCAGGTATCCTGGAGTTTATCAGCCTGGCGGTGGGGCTGGTGAGCATCCGAGGGGTGGACGCGGGACTCTACCTGGGCATGAACGAGAAGGGAGATCTCTATGGGTCGGTAAGTCAAGCCCCCATCGCTCTACCGTTACAGCCGTCTCCCACCCACCCACCCACACACACATTACATGTACAGACACACACACACTCACACATAGACAGAGGTAAAGACACACACACACACACACACACACACACACACACACATAACGACATACACACACTCACATGTGCAGACACACACACCTGCACAGACATGTAGCCACACACTCACACATAGGCAGAGGAGGCGACACACACCACACACACCTACACTGAGACGCACATGGACTGACACACACACACACACACACACACACACACACACAGACACACAAACACATACTCTTACATTTATCATGCCACAAACTTCATTTGGATATCGTCAGAGAAAAATCGCCGTCATAACATCCTAACATCATATTATGGTCTTGGATCACCGAGACCAAAATAAAAGTGTGTGTTATCTGGGTTCCCACATGCGGAAGATGAGAAACACACTGCGAGACAAAACAAACACCCCCTTTTGAGTAAGTCACGTATAACCTGACCTTAGGTACAAAGATAGATATATATATTATAACCATAATGATCAGCGACAACAGGGACAGACAAAACTCAGGTCTACCAGGAAGGTGAAACAGCAAAAAATGGATTTGAGCTAATCCACTTTGCACATGTGCAGTAGAAGAGAGGAAATAGGCCTCTTCATTTAGATTTGAGATATGCTCAAATATTTACATATTCTTTCCCGACTGGAGATGGGAACTTTGAGAGGTTACTTCGGATGTTGCTGTTAGAGCCTAAACTAACCGGGGTGAGATTCTTTGAAAACAGGACGTGAAACGTTAAATATAGAAATGTCTTGACCTTGTTTTTATATATTTTTCAACATCATCGACAACATTTGATTGTAACTCTTTGACCCTCTTACTCTTTAAAAGGCAGATGTAGTGCCTTTCAGATGGACGAGGGATTCAGGAGGGAGAGAGGGAGAGGGAGAAAGATAGAGAGGGAGCGAGAGAGAGGGGAGGTAAAGAGAAGGAGAAAGAGAGTGGAAGAGAGAGAACAAGATAGCGAGGGGAGGAAGAGAGAGAGAGAGAGAGAGAAAGAGAGAGAAAGAGGGGGCGGGGATTAAAGGCGGAGAAAGAAAGAGAGGGAGAGACAGACCAAGACAGAGAGACCCAGAGAGAGAGGACGGGATGGGGGTGGGGGTGAAGACGGGACGGGACGGGGGGGGGGGGGGGGGGGGGGGGGGGGGGGGGTGGTAGGGTGGGCTAGTTATCCATATCAGGTGTCCCGGGGTACCTCACATGGGCCCCCAAATCTCAGACTTTACCTCCGTCTCAGAAGCAAAGGGAAGAAAGGAGAAAGAATGAAATCCCGCACCTGACCGAACCACCTGACCCGACAGACGGAGAGAGAGCGGAGACGTGAATGCACGACTGTGGGATTCCACAACGGCGGTCTTGCAGCAGTTAGGAGCCGCGCGACAAACGTTTGATCTTAAGGAGTTTCTGTGTGTGTGTGCGTGTGTGTGTGTGTGTGTGTGTGTGTGTGTGTGTGTGTGTGTGTGTGTGTGTCCCTGCCTGCGCGCATATGAGGACCTGTGACTGCATGCATGTGCGGTTGTGTGTGAGCATGTGCGCCTGTGCGAGTGTGAGTGTGTGCACGTATGTGTACATGAGGCTACAGCGAGCCCCAGTCATGCGGTCCCAGAGCTGTGTTTACACACAACACATGACCGCACAGCCACAGCGCAGAGCCGGACAAACTAATTGACAAGACTGTCAATGGAATTTCTTTCGGCGAGCACAAACTTTTCACAGCAGCGGCAGCAGCAGCAGCGTCCCAAAAGAGTCTGGGACGCTGCTGAGACACACACAACACTCGGTGAAGCTATTAGCGGCTCTCTGGGAAGAGATTGTCTGACCGCAGCCATTAATCTCTGCGAAGAACCGGGGAGACATGTTGTCTTCCTCGGACGCCCAGAATGCTGGAGTTGGAGTTCGTTTTTACGAGGGGAAGAGAGTCTAGGAAGGGTGGGTGCACACCCAGACAATGACTTGGGATATTTATTTCATATATATATATATATATATATTCTTTTTTTTTTATTCTCCGTAACACACTGTATCCTCACCGTCTCCCAACGTGTTTGGCCTTGCGCGCACACACACACACACACACACACACAACCACGATATACACAAGTTTTTTCTTTTACGACCTCCTAAAAAATGAACCAAAAAACGGAGAAATGAAACAAAACAAACCTAACTATCCATGCGCAGCGGCTGTCGGAGAAACATCGCATGACTGCCTGGTCTTGGCACGGGGAAGTGGTTCTGGTGTCCTCCATTGTTCCCACGCGCTCCCGCAGCCAACATCTCTCTCACCTGCTGAACTCCCAGCCATCACTCATGCTGGGCTGTCAGCAGAGGCCAGGCTTCACAGCCACTCCAAGACCTGAGAGGGAGGGAGGGGGGGGGGGGGGGGGGGGGGGGGGGGGGGGGGGGGGGGGGGGGATGGAGAGAGTGATGGAGAGGGAGGGGGGAGGGAGAGTGAGAGGGAGAGAGAAAGGGAAGCGAAGAGTGAGAGGGAGGGACAGGGAGAGAGAGAGGGAAGTGAAGAGGGAGAGAGAGAAAGAGTGAGTAAGAGAGAGAGAGAGAGAGGGAAGTGAAGATGGAGAGAGAGAGAGAGAGAGAGAGAGAGAGAGAGAGAGAGAGAGAGAGACAGAGACAGAGACAGAGACAGAGAGAGAGAGAGAGAGAAGTGAAGATGGAGAGAGAGAGAGAGAAAGAGTGAATGAGAGAGAGAGAGTGAATGAGAGAGAGAGGGAAGCGAGGAGGGAGAAAGAGAAGGGGGTGAAATAGATGGAGAGGGATGCAGAGGGGGGGAGAGAGAGCGAGATAATGGAGAGGAAGTGTGTCTTGCACTGTTCTTGCTGCGTCACAGGGATGAAAATAATTCGTTGAGCACGCTGAAAGGTTAACAGGTCGAGGAGAGAGAGAGAGAGAGAGAGAGAGAGAAAGTGAGGGTGGTTTGTGCGTCAAGTGCAAATCTGATATGTACCCACCAAGTTCCACTCCTCGTCATTACAAGCACCTGCCCCAACGGGAGTTTCCAAACTGATTCCTCGATATCCCCTCTCTGACTCCCTTCCCCGGCGTGAAGTGAACAACAACGGATCGCTTGCCTCAAGCCTACAAGGCGGTGGGAAAATGATATAAATGTACACATAACATCGGCCGATGAGTCGCGGTACATCGATGTTGTGAGCCCCACTAACGCTTTGATCCCTCTGTCCCCCTTGCGCCCCCCCCCCCCCTTTCGCAGAAGAAGTTGACAGCAGAATGCGTGTTCAGGGAGCAGTTTGAGGAGAACTGGTACAACACCTACGCCTCCACGCTCTACAAGCACGCCGACACAGGCCGCCTGTACTATGTGGCGCTCAACAAGGACGGCTCGCCGCGCGAGGGCAACCGGACCAAGAAGCACCAGAAGCTCACCCACTTCCTGCCGCGGCACGTGGACATCGAGAAGATCCCGTCGGCCTACAGAGACCTGTTCCAGTATAGGTGACCAGCAACCCCCGCCCGGGGGAGGGGGAGGGGGAGGGGGGGTAGGCGGGGGGGCAAGGGGGGGGTCGTTGGAGCCCCGTGTTGTGGAGGGAGAAAGAAAGTACGGGAGACGGGGGGAGGGAAGGAGCCGGGGAAGAAGTGTGACAGAACTTTCTCCTCTTCGATCCCTCGCCAGGACGTCCCGCATACTCCCTCCCCCCTCCCCCTCCCCTCCCCCCTCCCGCCTCAGCATCCACAGCGGAAGTGTCGAGTGCGCCGCGCAACGCACTTCTCACCAAAGTAGCACTATATATATATATATATATATATATATATGTATGTGTGTGTGTGTTTGTAAGTGCGACGGAGCGGGCAACTTCCTGGACCCCTGAGTCTGCTGTGGGACCCGGGCCTACGTCCTGGCCTGCTGTTTTTTATTTATGCAGATCGCAGGTGTGGAGTTAAGTATCCTCCGGTCAAAATCTCCAGGATTCCGGACAATCTGTCATCATTGACTTTGAGGCACAGAGTCCCCGGACCTGAGCGAACCACCAGAGATAAAGGCCGTTTCTGAGGAATCACTAGAAGAAGCCGATGGGTACTTCAAACATTGTTCTTTACTTATTTTCTTTATTTTTTAAGGCTGGATATCTGCAACAGTAGCACTACCTGCTGAGCTTCAGAATACGGCTCTCACCGCAAGAACTTCCCCTGAAGGATGGACAATCAGTCTTACAGGGACTGTTAAAGATCACAGATCCAGATAATGAAGAGCCACGGCAGACTTCATATGGCTCATTTGTCATGAATGATGACCATGGAGCAGGCAAGCCAGGCCATGGGAGAGGGCAAATACCACATATTACAGGAGGAGAATAGGGTTAGCGGTCCATGAGGGTGAAAATGACACATATCATATGCGCTTAATGTGTAATAAATGTCAGCTTAGGACAGTGAGCAGTTCAAGAGTGCACATGCTTAAAAAGAAACAGATAATACCTTCCAGAAACGTTGCCGTGTTAAAGAATTAAACAACGCAAGTAGAAACGGCGAGGTGGTCAAGTTGTCTAAAACTAAAGCTGGTTAAACTGAAGGCTAAATTATGTGAAGAGATCAGGACAACCCTCGCAAACAGTTCATCTCGAAGGATTATCCCTTCCGTTTGGATCTGATTTGTTGGATGTGAGACATGAATAGGTAGATCGAAGAGCACTTACTTTAACCCCAAAGCCAGTTGGGAGTTCAATGCATGGAGCTGGAGCAGGCTTGTCCAGGGGGATTGCCAAATCATCCAGGAGGAATTCAATGTAATACATTAGGGGAAGCTCTGGGTAAAAGCACTTCTGCGACTGTGTTTTTTTGTAAATGTAACCTGTGTTTTTTGATGGCTCCTGAAAGGACTGTGACTTGTTGGATGGTCAGAGGTAAAAAAAAAAATGCAAGCAACTTGAGGTGTACATATGGGTGACGCTATTTATGAGATGTACAATATATTTATTTTATACATTCAAAGTATAAATATAAATCTATATATTTATTTATTGCAAAGACTCTATTTTGTAATGAACTTGAAGTTAACAGAACGGTAGATTCTACTGAAATTATAATACAAAATACAAAAAAATAACAAGATCAATTCGACAATAAAATTGTCCTGCTATTGAGTACTCATCGTGGAAGACTTTTTTTGCTTGGCTAAGAATCTGATGTAACAATTAAAGATATATAAAATATGTGAAGTGTGCAACGTTTTTTTATTCCATCTCCCTCTACTTGTTCTCACCCGAGAATGACCCTGACTCCAGCGATGGATGCTGGCTGACGCTCCGCTTGTGGTCGAGTTAAATTTCCAGAAAACCACGACCACGTTAAACATACCAGGGCTGTCTGACTTATTGCTTGGGGGAACAAAAAAAAGGAAAACACTTGTCCCTGGCTAGTGATGTAAGAACACGGTGCTGTACACAAGTGAAGATAGAGCCCGTGAATATTACGCTTAAATGTCATCAGAACAAAACTGCCTCTGCATTTTGCCCAAAAATGCAGACACAATATGCCCAACATAATTTTGAAAACACAGGGTATAGAGGGATAGGGCAGAACAAATGCATCTTCCTGAGAGGTGTACAATATCAAGGCAATTCGCTTCAGAAACCCTTGACGAAGTCAAATTGTAGAGGCCCTCTCAGACTCCATGCGGCCTTTCCTAAGCCTCGATCCATCCTAGAAAATCGGATTCCTCATGCAACTGGATCTCAAGCCGTAATTGAGTTTATACATCAGTGCGGATTTAGTGGCGGCGATGGTTTGGTTGGTTGAAGTATGCCCCCGAAACGATGCTCAGTTATAGCGCGGGGACTATGTCACAGGGCTTTGTTTTGTTATGACAATGGACATAAACAGCTGCACGCTACTTGTGAGCTAGCTAGCATGAATGTGCAGCAAAACCTGGAATGGTGGTGCTAATCCTGGGCTAAGAGGGTATGGGATCAACGTTTCAACATCTGCAATAGTTGTAATGTTTCTTCACTGGAAGATATCTGTAAGCTGTGAGCATAGGCTCCCCCGAGGGCCTGCAATGGAAAAGTCCAAAGACATGCAGGGGGAAAACCCTGGCAGTCTGAGAAATGAAAACAATACAGAGAAAGGGAGAGAGGTGGGGTGGTTCAATGAAAGATTGAGGAGGACGACGACAGTTGGGACAAAGGAGCTCAGTTCCCGAAATGTATTAAATGCCTCTCATTTTCAGAGAAATGTGCATTATCATCCCAAGCATTATCTCTGCCATCTAGACAGAAGACACTGCCGTGTTAACGGTAGCGATAAGGTTAGAGGATGGTGAGGATGAAAAGCTTTGGATGATAGTAAATGTCATTGTTTAAAACCTTGTATACAATTACTAAAAAAACACACAAGCGTGGGAGGTGGACATCCTTTTGGTCACTTTATTAAATGTTATATTAAATACTTATCAAGATAATAGCAGATCAGATTAATGACAAATCATGTTGGTGTATTTGCTAACATAACATTCTTAAAGCTGCTTTCACACCGCCGCACGGCAACTCGCCGCCTCCATTAATTTCAATGAGGGAATGGCGGCAGAGGGGAGGCGGTTTCAAAAGCGGCTGAAAACCAGGAAGCGGTTGCCGCCCACGTGAATGCGCAGATTTTGCCCTACCGCTCAGCTTTCCCCGTGTTGACGGCAGCAGCAGCCGCTTTCGAAAAACGCCTGGCCCTTCACACCGCCGCGCTGAACCCTCCGGCAGCGCGGCAGTTATAAGGGCGGTTGCCGCGCGGCGGTGTACAAGCACCTTAAGGTCAGAAAAAGAAAGTCTAGATTTCAATCTAGATGAAATACACTTTGTGCAATAACAGGAGCCAACACTCCCCTACGAACAAATCCATGTACGCCTCATCTTAACAGCTACACCAGGATTAATTATCAGGAGACAAGTAGGCCTGCAAGCTGGAAAAAGGTAGTGTGGGCGCCGGGGTCTGACCAGAGAGTCCAGTGCCCCCCCCCCCCTCACATATCCATGGCGTCTGGCTCAGCCAGGCTCGTCGCTGGGATCCACAGCCCCCGCTTTGACGTACATAGGGAAGCCTGGGTCTGAATGGTATGGTTCCAATTCACTTTTAGATACTTTTATTACCAGGGCGGGGGGGGGGAGGGGGGGAAAGCAGAGTAGTGTCCGACAGCTTGGCAAACCGAAAGGTGCTATGTGAGGACGAGTCCTTCCATCCTAGCTTTAGGCGCAACACAAGTGCAACAGAAACAATGAACAGGACGCACAGCGCTAATGCTAACACTTGACGACGAAGAGGATGTTACGAAAACGTTAACAGGAACTGGCAGGCAGTTTGGAAACGACACAAGCATTCCGTTACAATGTTCAGCAACAACTAATGTAAATGCCTAGAAGCGCAATTTAAAAAAGATTTTTCCATCCTCTCAAACTTCATTCCTTTAAGAATATTTTAGGAAACTGTTATAAGGCCTTAACATTTTTTTTTCTATTTTGAGTTTGTTTTTTTTGTCGTTTTATCTCCTGAGAGCAAAAATTCGCAGCACCAATAGCATTCTTCTAGCAAGTTATTGGTAATGGAATCTATAAGGGGATAAAATGGATCTCTGGTCCCACACTGATTTAGTTAGGCATTTAAAACTGTATAAAAAACAACTGAGTGTAAATAATCACAAGCCCTCGTTTAAAAGGGGAAAAAATGCAATGCCTGAAAGCATTTTTTCTTAAATACATGGAAAAAATGAAGAATATAGAACTGGAACATTAAGGCAGTATATACATAATTTCTGCAGAAATTTTGTAATACAACCCAGTCCACATGTGTCTTTGTACATTGAAAATTGTCCCGGCCTACCCTCAGTGTCTGGGACCTGGACGAGGAAGGGGGAGATCTAAGAAGGTATTATTGCAGCAAAAGTCTTTAGCACCTGTAACTGCAGATTTGTAATACGTACACTAAAGTCACAGTAAATTAAACAGGTAAATAACAGTAAATAAAAAAAGTCGTATATATTTAATTTGCATGTGTACTCTAAAGTCACAAATGTGTAACATTTGTGACAAACGTGTAACATTTGTGACTTTAGAGTACACAAAAAAAAAAATCTGCAGTTACAGGTGCTAAAGACTTTTGCTGCAATAATACCTTCATAGAGATTGGAGGGGAGGGGAGAGAGGAAGAGGGGGCGGGAGGGAGGGAGGGAGGGAGATTGAGGAGCAGTCTGCTCCTCTGTAGGGAGCAACAGGGGGCCAGCAGCCGGCCTTGAGCGCGCGCCACCCTCTCCACCACCCGGAGCCAGACGCTCTTCCTGGAGACCACGGCGCAGCAGCTGGGCTCGTAGTGGTTTCTCCGTGACACGGGTCCCGGCCGAGCTGCGGCGATCAGACGTCTGGGGGGAGGGGCCGATGGGGGGGGGGGATGTTTCCGGGAGCACATGGGGGGTGGGGGGTGGGGGGAAGTCGGGGGGTCGGTGGGGGTCGACCACTACAAGCCCTTGGAGGGCCCGGGGTTCTTGCCCATGTTCTGGTGCTGGGGCATGCCGTGGAGCTGCTGGTAGAGCCCCAGCAGCTCCATTTGGCTGAGGCTGGAGTTTCTCGTCATGCCGTTCTGCAGCTGGGCCAGCTGGTTTATGTAGGTGGCCTGGTTGACGGCCATGGCCATCTGCTGCTCCCGCATCTTGCGGTTGCTGATCACCTTCTGCACGTACATCATCAGCTGCACAGGGGGCGGGAGGGAGGAGGAGCTTAGTGGTCGGCTTTCAATGGGACTTTGTTGTGAACGCATTAGAAAGGACGGGGACGATATAGGTAAATGTGGAGTTGTTCTAAACAAGGTGGAGGTTTCTCGTCGGGGGGGGCTTACCGTCTGCTGCTTGCTAAGGACGTCTCTGTAGACGGCCTCGCGGCGCTTCATCTCCATCTCCACGCTGGTCTGCTGGCCCAGGGCCATGGACTGCACCTGGCTCTCCGTCAGGGCGGGGTTGTCCTGCCACTGTGGAGAGCAGGGATCACCCACAGGGCGTCAGACCACAGACCACCACAACCCCGTGGTCGAGCCTCAACCAACCGGCGCATGACAGGGACAGAAAGAGAACTCACCACTCGGGCGATGATGTCCTCCAGCGATTCCCGTTGTAGTGTCTTCAGCGAGTTGGTGGCTTCCATCACCTTCTGCCTGCCTTGGTTGATGAGGTCCTGGGAACACGGCCGAGGAAGGGGGGAAGACGACAGAGGAGGCTTTCAAAACATGGATCGCAGTGACAGGCACCCCTTTTCTACTACTATAGGAAACCACACAACCAGCCCCCCCCCCCCCCCCCCCGTGCATCAACAGCAGCTGGCAGAGCCGAGGTGGCTACCAACTGTTACCGCTGGCTAGCTGACCGCTGCCACAATTAGCAGCCTCTGGAATGTGAGGGTCCTTAGTGTTGGAGGGAGGGAGAGAGAGAGAGAGAGAGAGAGAGAGAGAGAGAGAGAGAGAGAGAGAGAGAGAGAGAGAGAGAGAGAGAGAGAGAGAGAGAGAGAGAGAGAGAGAGAGAGAGAGAGAGAGAGAGAGAGAGAGAGAGAGAGAGAGAGAGAGAGAGAGAGAGCGAGAGAGAGAGAGAGCGAGAGAGAGAGAGACTCATTACTCACCTCCAGCTGCTGGTTGCTCATGTTGGCCAGCGTCGCCACGTTGAAGGGGAAGTAGTTGGCTCCCATATCCATCTGGTAGCCCGCTGGGTTGTTGGTCCTCATGGAGAGACCCTGAGCAGGGGGAGACGGAGACATGAGGAGGGAGCCGAGGGAGATAGTGTCCCACATCCAGACAAACGAGCAGGATAAGTTCATGCCGCGCGGGGAGGGTGTTTAGGGCCACCAGTGGCGCGGCCGCGCCATAGGAATGCCATCGCGAGTGACTGACGAGGAGGGTGGAGGTGGTGGTGGGGTGCAGCATCCAGGCTACCAGAGTCAAGCGTAGTCTTGCTGTAACTTGAGTGAGCTCGTTTGTGTTGTGAAACCATTTCAGGACCAGATACAGGCCCCCCCCCCCCCCCCCCGGCCTTTCAAGAAAATAAACAAAACAAAGCCTTCCTTTGACTGGTGGCAGGGCTCCTTGTGCATAGACGCGCTGTACTGTAGCCTACTTGGAAGAAACTGGCCTCACTCTAGTAAAGGCCAGCAGGGTGCCAATGTATAATTTAGCCTCTGGGCTCTGAGGATCCTGCCCTGTAATCTGGCCATCCGGTCTGTGTGCGTGTGAGTGTGTCTGAGTGTGTTGAAAGGGGACATGGGATATTTGGGGCTGGGTCTAAGGGCAGGTGCCAGGGGGTAAACAGAACACCACGTCAGAACATTTCTGCTGCCTACTGGGAGGGACATGGTACGCCACACCTACTCTAATGTGATCAGATAGTCATCATCAGATAGTCCTTGCATCACTTTTACAATAAAGGACGTGCAGACTTGTTCCCGTTTCAAGGGGTTGTAGAGGTCCCCATCTCGTTTAAAATAGTGTACTCTGGGGTCAGAAAGACGTCCGACAGGGGTCTCTGTGAAAGGTTTAATTTTGATGGCAATGTGGGCCATTTGCTGATGGTAGGGTGGAGGTCAAGCTCACAATCTCTAACCGACTTTTGAAGATGGAAGAGTAGTAAATCATGACAGTGACCAGCGGGAGTTAAAGCGGTAGGCACAATGGGCTCCGCCACTTACATCCCATCGATGCTGGATTTTAGGGGCCGACGCAAATACCGATTAAGGTAGTGAACAATTATATTGATGCATCGCCGATATTCAAAATATAAATCGGATATTATTCGATATGCATAATGTGATATCCTGAGATGTTTATCCAGCCCAGAAGAGAATTTAAAAAAGGCAATTTAGTTTATAAATCAACATCACTTGTAAAAAAAAAAAATGAAATATCAAATATACAGATACAAATGGAGATAGGTCAATATCGGTGGATGACCGATATATCGGTCGGGCTCTAACCTGTTGTTTCACGTTCCTACTTGACCTCTGTTATTCAGTGCAGCGCCTACACCTCCCACCTTCTCTATTCCAACCTCGTGACTCTTGTTTTGCCTGTGATACGACAACCTCTGCTCTCACTACAGCTGAGGAACAGCAGGGGGTTGGGGGAGACGCAAGAAAAGGAGAGAAAACGTTTGCTTGTGACTCAAGAGAGAGCGAGCAGGAAAAATAATCATTAGGGTGAATTAGGCTCTAGGATTACAGAAGGAGGAGGGTGGGGGTGGAGGCTGGGGACTCCCCTCACAGTCACTCTCCTCTTAACTCCTTGTCTCCTCCATCTTCCTCTCTCTCTCTCCAAATAAACTGGACTAATTAACCATTGACTCGTTCTACAAGACAGGTTATCAGGGCCGGGGTGCAAGAAAGAAAAGGCTGAGGCGAGAAGAAGGGAAAGGAACAGAGAACGGAAGAGATGGAAGAGATGCAGCAAAAGACACCAAGACGGGTATACAGACAGGGGCGGAGAGGGAGAAGAGTCTCCCATTTCCCATGTGTCCTCTGATATTAAAGCTGCAGTCATTGATGTTCCAGAATCACACCCCAGGGTAAGGGTGTATGTAGGACAAGGGGGCCTAGGGATGACAATGGAAAATTGTCCTAGTGAAACGTATATTAGTACAAAACAAATTTTCTTTTAAAAAAAATTCAGAACACTGCGTTTAAATTCAGGTTTCTGACGGTTGACGAATAAAAAACGACTAAACCTTAAGCCCGCTTTGCTTTAGCCGTTCATATCTCGGCTCCGCTTGATTTCAGATTATCGCTTCAAAGGGCATCGATTAGACAGGGGAACAACATCAACACATGGTAGAGGCTAAGTTATCAACATAAAGACAAATGTGTGAAATTATGTTTGAACAGACTTGCGTCGGAGTACTGAAAAAACTCAACGGCCAATAGAGAGTAAGAGGGAAACATGAAGAGGGCCAGAAACATCATTGCAATGTTAGTTGAAATCAATGACATCAATGGTCCTACAACAGCATATTGGTCTACAGTGATTTCGCATTAACCATGTTCTGCTCGTCCGCTGTCATCTAAAAAAAACGGGTCCCACTGGAGGCAATTAACCCTAATGTTAATCGCAAAAGATAAAATCACACAAATAAATAAATATAAGTAATATCTAAGGCATTTCTACAGATTCCCAAAACTAAAAAACAACAACATTGTATTAGCACATAAAAGTGGTAACATCGTATCATGGGGCCCGTGACGATTGTAGGGCGGTGCCCAACCACCCCGTAGCTCCGTGCTCACCTTCTTCTCGGCCTCGTACTCGGTCCAGGCGGCCTTGCGGTCCTCCTCACTGAGGGCCTCCGACTCCTTGTGGTCCAGCAGGGAGTCGTGCTCGTGGTAGCCCACCAGGTGGTTCTTGAAGCTGTGCAGCAGTTCAGCCAGGACAGGGTCCTACAGAGGGAAGGAGGCAGAGAGAGACACCATGGTCAGTGACGTGGTAAATGGACTGCATTTATACAGCGCTTACATCCAAAGTGCTTACCAATATTGCACCCACTCATGCACACATTCCCACACCGACGGCGGAGTCAACCATGCCAGGCGACAGCCAGCAAGTCGGGAGCAGTTAGGGTTGCTCAGGCACACCTTGACACTCAGCTAGAAGGAGCCAGGGGTTCGAACTAGCAACCTTGCGGTTACCAGCCAACCCGCTCTACCTCCTGAGCTACTGACGCCCGTCGCCCCCGTCTGGGGTAAGCACTTGCCAAGCAATAAGTGGTCCTGGAGGTGATTGTTTTCGACTAGTTTCTCCGTGGTAAGGGCTTTTGGGATTTGAACCCGGAACCCGGTATCGGCCGTTTGTCAATGTTCGTAGTCTACCTGTAAGAAACCTTGAGCAAGTTTCCTAACCTATGCTTACTCCCAAATAAACATTTTGCACTAAAATTCAGAGCAAGTCACTTGGAATCCAGATCAATTACACTGAATTACCCATAAACCCAAAAACCTTTCAAAACTGCCTTTTCCTCTCTATTGGAACAGATGTATTAAAAAAGCAGTGTGGGACAAAAGTGTTGCGATGGGTTCAGCAAAAGACCGACTCAAAGACCTTTCTTTCACTCACAGAAAAATGGTCGCGTTCAGATGGCTTAACGTAATCGTTGTTTCCATGAAAACACTGTTATGGAAAACAATACCTGAGTTTAGAAACTGAAAAAAGGGTAAAAGAAAAAGAAAAAGAAAACTGAGTGCAGAGACTGGCCCCCGGTCAGACAAACATGGTTTAAATTACTCTTCAACAGCTCATGTTTGCTTGTCTTGCCTTACATTAAAATGGAAGCCTGCAATCTGGAACGACACCGTAGCAGTGTTGCATCGCTCTCCTGTACGTAGGGCTATTTGCGACCCCCCCGCTGCCCTCTGCAGTGCCTTTGATCGCCCCCCCACCCGCCCTCCCCATGCCTTCCTTTGGCTCTCCATCTCACCAGTGACAACGGGTTCGCCGCCACAAACAGAATTAATCACAGACGTCAACCGGGTTACAGGGGAGAGAACACACACACACACACACACACACACACACACACACACACACACACACACACACACACACACACGAGAAATTAAGCAGTGATTGCCGAACCAGCCATTGCATAAACAGAAAATAAACAGCCGCCCTAGACTGGGCGAAACCGGATCCCTCGGAGAGAGGAGAGAAGAGGGCCACTTGCGGACCACACAGGGGCCCCCGTGTTTTAGGGCCCCCGAGCAGCCGCAGCCAGGGAAAGATGAGACGAATGATACAGGTAGGAGCGAACAGAGAGAGAGAGAGAGAGAGAGAGAGAGAGAGAGAGGGGGGGGTGGGGGGGGTCATTCCACGCTAAGACACGAGAGCAGCCGCATGCAGCCGGGGCCCCCCGGGGACCCGGAGCATCTGAATGTGATGTACGGAGAAGCAGGAACATGTGGCGATGGGGAGCGCCGTCGGGACAGAACCGGCCCACCCCTAAACACCCAGGAGGAGGGGGGTTCCTCGGTAGCCCCCACCTCCGCTCATGAATTACAACATAAAAGCACAGAACACCCCATTGAGGAGGGGAGGGGGTTCTCTGCAGACTGAATGTTCTCCACTGCAGCGCGACTTCAAGCTCAGTTGAAGAGGTCTGAGTTCGGATTGTTGTTTTTTTTCTTTCTTCCCAAAATGTTCTGGATTTGTTGCACAATTTACATATTTTGAATAACTTGTTACTCCTTAGCATTGTGGAATGCAGTCCCATGGGGTGACAGCTGGTTGGGGAAGGGGGGGGAACAAGATAAATCTTATACGCAATGATTGATTTTCTCACTCGTGGACAAACACCCCCCCCCACCCAAAATGTTTAATTCATTTGGTCAAATTTGATGGCATGAAATAGGAGCCCTTATAGCCTACGCCTCATAATAGGCCAAAGGAACTGCAGGTCAAACAGAACAGACGCTCCCCTCCAGGAGCCAAGTGCATTCTGGGATGCCATAGTAATCCCCACTAGCAACGACTCTGGGGTGGTCCGGTCGATCTCCCGTCCTCCCTGCGTTGTTTGTGCGTGTGTGTACATGTGTGTTCTGACCCAGCACTAATGATGCTAGGTAATCGGACCTGAGCCATTGTCAATCCCAAGGAGCCAGCAGAGAAAGCCTATCGTTTTACTGCGGAGAGAGGGCTAGGGAAAGAATGAGACAGGAAGAGAAGGAACGAGACTCTGGGTGGGCAGATGCTTAGAGATGAGAAGAGGCGAATTACCGCAGTCAAAGGCGGAGTGTGTTTTTTTGGGCGAATGTCTTTGAGTGGAAAAACTGGGAATTTTGGTATTCGGCATCACTATGTGCATGTTATTGGGTGTAAAGGCAGAAGTGTGAGAAGCACCACAATAGCTGCGTTTCCATCCCCCTGCTTTTATTAAATTTTGAAGTATCGAATCAGTAAACGGTGATGGTAACACCAAAATTCGCATAAAAATCCTCTAATTTGCAAAAAAGTTTTTCCGCTCGCTTGAGGTGGTTTTTGACTTATGCGAAAGAGAGTAAATGCGTAAAATGGGAGATGGAAAAACACTTTTCGAAACAGCTGTGATGTAGCGACCATTGAACACACAGGACTGACAACGTCTTTCCGATTTCCGCATAACGACCGGCTATAGCAACCCTGCCGCCATCGACTTGTAGCGTCAATATATCCACAAGTTTCCAGGGGCGGTTACTGGGGAAACACTTCCGGTTGCCCACTACGCGCCACGCCTCAGCTGTATTTATCTGATCGGCTGGCAGGCTAGTCACATCACTCACTCTGTCACTGAATAAAATGATGGCTTTAAAAAGTTTGGGAACAACGTGTGCTGTTCGAGGGTGGTTACAACCGGACAAAACTAGTGTTTTGACCAAAAGCCAAAGAAGAAAGCAGAGAGTTTGTGCCCGAAATGGTACAGCTTCCATCGACTGCCCAATGATGAAGAGGCTAAAAGAAATTGCCTGAAGAACCTGAACTTAAAACAACCTCCAAAGTGTTGTTATTTAAACTACAAATGTAAATAGTAACACAATAACAATTTATTTATACATGTATATTACGTTTTATTTATATTTGTTATGTTTGCAACTCACAGAGTGAGGCTTATTGCCAACTGATATGTTGGTTAATTACAAAACTGTTCGAGGTACTTGGGGCAGCGATATCGTTTATTTTCTCCAAAATCATCAGCCAACCTGAGAAGCATATGTAGAAAATATTTTTTTCCAGTTGCTCTACTTGTTTGTCAGTGTAATCTTTGTCAAATGGAATTTCCAATTCTAAATGTTCCTTTTGTGTCCAGATAACCAGTTTGCAGCTCTAGACCAAGGCACATCATAGCCACTTGTGTCTAAAATAATTGAAAATACATTAAATTGGCACCAAATAATGAACATTAGTTCACATTATATTGTTTATCTACTGTAATAGGCTAATGCAGCTAGTATTTCTTGCCATTAAAAACAACCCTGCTTACCTGAAGGTAGTATCCAGATCTTCCATTTGGCAAAACTAGGTACTTTACATCATTCAAGATTTTGTTGTCACCGCTTGGCCGGGTGAGAAATTCTTCGAGAGACATCGGACTCTTGATCTCAAGAAGTTTTGTCCTGTCAAGAATCCCATCTCGACTGGCTGCCAACCAGGGGTGGTCAGGATGCACCACAAGTCCTTTGTTGTACACAGCATGCCCTCTGCTCTCAAGGAGTGTGATGACCCTGACTTCATTTTCAGAGCCATATTTCGTGGCTGTGTTCCCGGTGAAGGTGGGGTACACGTGCTCATTAAGAATTTTTTGGGGATCTGTGGTGTGTCGTTTGGGGACTTGTTTCACTGTGCTTGCAGTGAGACGCAGTGTCCAAGCGTCATGCCACACCTGTTACCTACTCTGGGTCTGTGTGTTTGTTTCCAATGTAGAGATTTGATTGGGGGACAAAGCAATGTAGGATTGGTTAAACACTGAACACTTCCTACATGTCAGACGTGTGCCATGATCAGTATGGTTCTCAATTCTTAATTCCGAATCTTGGTTTGGCCCTGTGCTGTGTTCTACATCTGCTCTGTAAGCAAGCTGGATAATATCATTAGTTTGAAGCTGATAGAGTGGAGCCATTACTGAGGAGTTGATGTCTGTTTTGAAATCCTCATGGTTTCTGAAGAATCGGGGAGAGGGTGTGGAATTGTTTTGTTCTCGGCTTGATGGATGGGGATATGTGTCCTGGCGTCTGTGGCGCCTAAAATTAATATGCTTTGCCTTTACCAGACCAACATTCTTCTTTGCACCAGTATTCAACTTCCTTTGCACATCAGTACATGCCGTCCCTGTCACACCTTGCCTGACTGCATTCTCAACCTACAAGGAATGGAATGGTTTCACATGTTCTTATCACATGCTAAAACCGACTTCTATGCTTTAAAGGTTGTATCAGCGATATTTGGTGACATCACTTCTGTTGGTATTTGAAGCGAGATCCTAAACAAACAGAGCCAGCTCGCCCCTCCCTTCTGTGTTTCATGCATACAGCAAAAACTATCATGAACACAGTGCAAAACCCCACAACACCCACCCCTTGTCGGTGATTGGTTGGAATACTATTATTTTGGTTTTGAGTGGTTGGTAGTACCATTTTTTTTTGTGTATGATCTCGGAGCATAGGCTGCCTACAGAGACGCGTTTTTTTGATGGCCTGCTCATGGGGCGGGCAGCTAATGGATCGTGAGAAAGATCAGATGAATGCGGTCATTTATGTTTCGGCCTAGAATCGCTGATACAACCTTAAGTAGTCTTTTAGCTAGTGTCTCAAAAGCCTATATTTCACCAAATGGTCACCAAAAGATCTTAGTTGTCATGGCACATAATATGTGGTGTTGTAATACCTTCCACAAAATTGCTGCTGCATGACTACAGGAGCATCCTTGCCCTGCTATACATGAACAGCCTGCTGTCTGTATCACTCCTGTCTTTGATACCAATACCCAGGCCTTAAGATGGTTGTTATTAAGACTCTGACTTGGCTCTATATCAGCTTGCAAGTAGACTAGGTCTTCTGTGACCTCCTTTAGCCACACTCACACAGCTGTATGTTATCCTAGGCCATTTTTTTTTTTTTGTCTTCCCTTGCAGTAACTGCAGAGGGCAAAGGAATAATTATATTGCAGTTTTTTTTAACTCGGTGAGGTTGTGTTCCCACATTCTAATTGATGAATGAATGACAGACGGTGATTGTTTACATCGATCTCGTAGAGATATATTTTTAGGCATTTGTAAACATAGACATCCTTTATCATATATATATATATATATATATATATATATATGATATAGGATGTCTATGTTTGTATATCCTTTAATTATACCGTGTCCATTAATCCCTGATATATGGACACCTACTAAGTAATTCCAGTCCAATTGTCTGTTCAGCCTTCAAAACGAGAGCTGGTTAATTGTGGAAAATGCATTAAACTGTAATCAGAAAACGCGGTTATATGCTATAGAACCTGGGGCGAATTTCAAATTATAAATATGTACACTTTATGTTGAAAGTATAGACCGTCGCGATTCCCATTGAAACGAATGGCGCAGTGAATAGTCCTCAAAACGAGAGCTGGTAAATTGTGAAAAATGAATTAAACTGTAAACAGACAACGTGGTCATATGCTATAGACCCTGGAGTATCTGTGGTATAAAGGCTGCGACGAATTTCGAATTATAAATATGTTGTATCCTTTAAATACGTCCATGGAACAGATGGCCAATGTGAATAATAGATGTGTGGACCGCTGAAGAGGTAAAACTTTTCCTTGCTCTCATCGAATAAAAAAACATTACAGCTATTTTAGAGGGAAAACAACGCAATTCCACTATATATCAGGACCTACGAGAGGATGTTATCAAAAGGATACGACAAGCCCTGGAATGTGTGTCATTTTCTGCTCCAACCACTTGATGGGAACGCACTTAATTCAAATTTCTTTTTTGCAAACTTCCTAAAGATTCGCTTCACCTTTTAGATGGAAACGTGACTATTGTGTCAGAGTATTTTGTAGATTACAAATGCAAATTTTGTAACACAAGTTAAAATAGTGTTTAGTTTGACTTTATTTTTGTAACCAAATTCAATTCTGACAATTAATTGCTGAATAAGCAAACTTCCATGCTTCTTTCAACTGGGCCTACAAGTCTCAAGTTATTCTGCTTATGAAACAAAAAAAACGAACAAAATTAAAAAGTCAACTCAAATCTGTGCATTCAAGAGTCAAATCGATGCAAAATTGACAAACGCACAAATGGGTAAAAAAAGGAAGAAGAAAAATGTGAAAAGGGGGAAATCATCTTTTAAAGGAGGATTGATCAAGTATTTCACAATCCGCCCGCTTGTCTAAAAGGACGCTGAACACGTTGGCTCAGCACAATTCTTTAAACCCCATCCATCGAGAACCATTTCTGTATTCCTTACGCAACATTCGTCTATCCATACATGAACGGCCGTCCTGCCAGCACTCTGATGTAAACCAGTTCTGAATGTTGGCCGCCCCCCCGCCAACACGTCGACCATGATGAAAAAGAGCGAGTCACTGTAGAAGTTGGCCTCACGTTGTGGGCTTTACAACCTGGCATGCAAACACACAGACCACGCCATCAAAATTTAGATGGCGACTAACTGGAAAAGCTCTGATGCATTTAAACATCACCAACTCCCCCCCCCCGCCCCCCCCCCCGGCATTACTTGCCCTGCTTCGGGGAGTGGTTCTGCATGTCTAAAGACTTGGTACTGGTTGAAAAGTCTCGACACCATGTAAACACAAAGTCCTGCATCTAAAGTGGAGAGAATGTTGAACAAAATGATACCCGGGTGATTTCAAGATTTTCACTACATTCCTCTCATTACCCCAATACTAAACCCACTTAGGTGACGGAAAAGCATTACAGGGAGTCGGGGGGGGGGGGGATTTCGGAGTTGTATAAAAGGGAACACTGGCATTGTACAAAGATTTAGATGTAAAGGCAAGCAGTCAAAAGTGACAAAGACAAAACGGGGACAAACGGTAGGTAGAGAGAAAAGCAGCAGAGCTTGGAGCAGGAAATTAAGAGGCCTTCTCCCTTGTCCCACTGCTCTTTATATTGTTCTCTGTATGCTTTTCCTTTTGTCCGGCAAAAGACCTGCACTGAAAGAGGTGCCTTTACAAAACCTTCCTTTTTTTAATACCCCCAGGAGGCAGTGCCTTCAGGGAAACCCCGTTTGACGCACAGGTGCCTTAACCATAGCAACAGACAGGGGGTGCAGTCCCGGCGGCAGGAATGCAAGAGCCAAAGATATTTGTAATACCTAAACCCAGTTCACAACTACCCCGCCACACAGCTGCACGCAAAACGATACACCCGGGCCCCGTTGCTCTGCTCTGAACAGCTCCGCGGAGGCAGCGGGGCCCTTCAGTCACTGGGCGGCAGAGGGCCCCCGATTTGTGGGGAACAGCCCATGGGGACCATGTTGCCTTTACACCCGCTGGAGCAAAGCAAGACCGGGCCAAGGGCTTGGCGGGGCTGTCACTCAGTTAACAAAAGAAACCAAAATCCTGTGAGTCACAGAGGACTGAGCAAGGACAATAAACAGGGCCGCCGTTCCATTCTGGGACAAGTTATTATTGTGGCTACTAGTGAGTGTGTGGGTGTGTGGGGACGGCCCGGGAGGTCGCCGGGATGAACAGGGGAGGACACTGGCCGTTACTTCTGCTGCGTGGAGGGGAACCAGACGGGGGCTGGCTACCCTCCAGACTAACCTTTCTACCGGTGCCCTCAACATTCAACACAAGAGTCTAGCAGTACCAGAGAAATTTGAAGGAAGATTACAAAGAAGTACCCTCTTCTTTTTTAGAACATGGACAACCATTGCTTAATGTCGTTATGATTTTATTGAAGTCAGATGCCAATGATAATAATCTTATCATAAACTCTTGAGCAGTTTTTTTTTGCCTGGACATTTTATATTATATTGTCTTGTAACCATCACTAGATGGGATGACAACAGGAAAACGCATGATGAACCACAAATTGTAAATGAAGACTGCATGTGCATTAAACGCACATCTTCATAACGGCACAGTCGCTTGTGTTCATCTGAACCTTTCCACAATACGAGTAGTTCCTCCCTTTGGACCCTCTATAATTGGACAAGTTGGGGCTGCACACTATTATTAAATGAAAAAATGTGGGCAGTTTCTGCCCTTACCTCCCGGATTCACTCTTTATATTTGTGCCAGTGGGGACCGGGAAGGTTGAATCATGTTAAAAAATATCTAAGCACCACACCTTGCTTTATTGGAGATCGGATCTCGGTGAAAGTGTCTAATATCCAAACAAGAAAAAAGTAGGTGGTGGAGTCGCACTGCATATCATTTGTAAGCCAGAGGTAGATCCTCCTGCCTGGGCGGTGGAGACCCTCTTTCTCATTAGGTGAGTGGGGGGGGGTGGAAAAGGGAGGGGGGAGTGGAAATGGGTCTGCTTCCTTTTTGTCTCCAATTAGTTTCTCTGAAGAGCAGGAGGACATCTTTAAAAACGGCGGTTTAAATAATGACCCTTCATCAGCCAGGAGAGACCGGAGGGGGAAAAGGAAGAAAAAAAAAAAAAGGAACGGGAGAAAAACAACCCAACCAATTTCTCTTTGAACATTCAGAGGCGGCACGGTGACTCAGGCTAACAGATGGTTCCTGAAGAGGGCAGGGGGGTGGAGGGGGAGGCGGAGAACCCGGGAATGGGATAAGGTATGAAGGGACGAGGAGGAACTACTAAACGGACGGCGTCTGCCGCGGAGGGGGGTGGTGCACATGGAGAAAGAGGAGGGGGTGGGGGGGGGTACACCAGAGAACGAGGGCTATCGGTGCATGCTGCATTTAGAGGAAGACAATGTATGCCGAAGTCGAAAAAAAAAAAAAAGCCATCTCTGTCTGCATGAGGCGTACAATAGCGGGAGCGCATCGGGCCACACGGAGAACAAGAAGCCGCCGAGGGGATAGAAGTGTTGCGTTCCATCGGGGGATGGAAGGGTTGACCCGCGTTGGGACTTGGGTAGCGGCCATAGATGCTGGAAATAGATGTCTGGGGCATCTGAAAATGTACTTGTATAGAAGAAAGAAATCAATAGGCCGTCTGTCTCGAGCGCCCCTGGGCCAGAGGTCTCCTCTGTCCCTTGCCGTGTGTGTGCGCCTGTGTCTGTGTGTATCTGTGTGTGCGCGCGCGCCATATTTGGCCGAAGGTGCTGCAGGGTGTCAGAACCATCTTCCCATTATTCCAGCCAGGGTCGGAATTCCTTCCATGCGAGCGCACGCCCCCGCTGCCACATCGCATTGAAGCCGGCGCCCAAAACGGGTCGGCTTGTTAAACGGGGCTCGTCAGCCTCTCCGTCCGTCCGCTTTTAATACGGTGTCGCGTAAATGTCGCGGGGCTCGTGAAAAAAAAAAAAGAAGAAAAAAAGATCACGCACGGCGAGCCGCGGCTACAATGAACACATCTTTCCGTGGGCCGATCTTCCAAGCGGTGAGCCGTTCCCAGCTGGAAGCCCGCCACCTGCCGCTGCGACGGCGACGGCTAGTGGTCACAGAGTTTGGCGGAGAGAGGCCAAAATGGATGGGAAGAGGCCAGAGGATGAGAGGACCAGAGATGGCCTCTGTGTCGAGGAAGGCGTCCTGCTGAGATTCCGTGAAGGAGTGGGGGGGGGGGGGGGGGGCGTGCTAAGGTCAAGACCTTTGAAGGATGTGGATGAGAAACACATTTTTCCCTCCTCCATTAAGGTGCTCAAGAGGCCTCGGTTAACCGTTAGGCAAAAACAAAAACACACTAAACAGCGGGACGATAAAAATCTGAGTAGACCGAGGAACCATTAATCTATTCTGTTTACAGACCTCTGCAAAAATCGAAAACAGCACTGAAAGTAGAACCAACCGTTGAACTAAAAGGATGAAGTGTTTAGTGCTACAGGTACATGAGAAGCAGACATGGAATTCCCTTTTCTACCCTCCAGAAAAAATAATGAAAGAGGACACAAAAGGAAAACAACGAGAAGATTGACGAATAAATTGCAGCTGTTTGCACTTGGATGGCTCATCTTAGAACCATGTGTTCGTATAAAAGAGGGAGGTGTCGGGGTGAGAAGGTGACAGTGTGACAGCGCACCTGCACTTAGGCGGGAGAGAGAATTGGCAGTGTCGGCGCGGCGAACGGCGAAATCAAAAGACAATGACTCGTGGGAAGTGCCAGAAAAAATGCCTAGGAGCCGGATCTGAGCTGGACTGGTGATATTGCTTAATGACATGGTTCAACACCACCGCTGTTCAAAGTTAAAAGGCAGCCCCCATGCCATGTTGGAAAGCTGGCATTTGCGATGGCATTCAGATGCCAGGAATGGAGAAGTGGGTGTTAGGGAATTACGTATTGCATATTTAGTCTGTTCCTTTGCCTATTTTTAAAAGGTCTTAAGAACAGCATGTATCGGTAAAACAATTAAATATAACAAAACAAACAAAGATACTAAATATTTCAAGAAAGTGTGGTCTGGCACGCAGGTGTGGTTTATAGCCAGGCAAAGGCAGCTTTCCCCATGGACGGATTTCCCGTGCGCGCGCACACACACACACACACACACACACACACACACGCACTCATCCACATAACTGACCTTGGGCAGTACGGGCGTGGCCCTTTTGCTCTTCTTCCCCGTGGGGTCGTCTAGCACGTCCGGTTCAAAGTTGTAGAGCTCTGCCAGCTCATTCATGGTGAAGTGCCTCTCGATCTGCTGCTGGTCGACCACGCGGTAGGACAGCGACTGCTTGGTCACCTGTCGCTCGTATATCTTCTCCTCCATGGTGCCCTGAGGGGGACGGGGGAGAAACCAAATGTGCGGTTTGAGTAACCTGGGTATTGCAGGTTGTCGTCACGGGATTGACTGGACAGAGGGGGTTGGTTTAGCTCAAAAAGGTAGAGCAGGGTTGACTTGTAACCGGAAGGTTTCTGGTTCAAAACCCGGCTCCTCCTAGTTGAGTGTAGAGGTGTCCCTGAGCAAGACGCCCAACCCTAACTGCCCCCGACGAGCTGGCTGTCGCCTTGCATGGTTGACTATGCCGTCGGTGTGTGAATGTGTGTCTGGAAGCAGCTAGCCTAAATGTAGGTGGCTTCTGTGTTTCAAACTGCAAATTGTTGTCATGAAGGGATTAAAACAGAGGTTCCTGTCAGCTTGTGTAGGAGTGGCTATTGTCCAATTTCCGTGTGGTCCCTCTGTAGCCCTATGTTATATGCAAGTGAGCCCTGCTTTGTGATGCCCTCTTGGGGACAGGTCACTCTTGAGAAAGATTTTTTTTTTTTTAACCTCTCATCTGGTTAAATAAAAGTTTAAATGAAAAAAAAAAAAACGTCTGTCTAACCTGGGCCAAAAAGCGGTAGACGAAGACCGTCTTGGTCTGGCCAAAGCGGTACACTCTGAAGATACTCTGGATGTCGTAGGAGGGGTTCCAGGACGCGTCGAAGATGATGACCCTGTTGGCGGCGACCAGGTTGATGCCCAGGGAGCCGGCTCGTGTGGAGATGAGAAACAGACGACCTCTGTGGGACCGGAGGGGAGGGAGGAGGAGGAGGAGAAGAGAGTAAGGATCACACTGGTCTCACAAAGCAAAACATCGAAAGTATGACGGCAGACAAGCCCAAATCTGACAGGGTGTTTCTCTTTCATTCGCTTCACATGTTTTGGACCAATCATGTTGCTGGAGGCGTTGATCTGTAAGCATGTCATTTGCCAGCAATAGTAAACGGAAATAACGTAACTGTAAAGGTGGCACCTAACACCTCTTAGATTGCAGATTGAGGCTCGGTGTCATACATATGATGGGCCGTGTGGTTCACGGTGCTTCATTCCGCTTGCGATGCGGGTGGGAGTGTACCTTATGTTGGCGGGGTCGTTGAAGTCCTCCGCCCACTTCTTCCTGGTGAGTGCGTTGGTGGACCCGTCCAGGCGGTAGTAGTCGATGTTCCTGAACCACTTGCCCTCACCTGCAGGGAACATGGGGAGATGACACCACAGCTTTCAGACACATGTGATCGATTGAGATAAAAAATAAATAAAAGGGGTGTATCGGTCAACCCAACATACTCTTCATCTTACGCTACTCATCTGAATAGCTTTTCTTTTCCCCTCTCATTTAAAATTTCCTTGGAATGAGTACGAACTCATAAGTGGTTGTGTGAGAGCAATCGGCCACATTTGGCGTTTAAGATGGCTGCTTTGTTCCCCCCCCCGCTAGCCTTCACAACCAACAATTCGGTATGTTTCCAATTACAGCACTCTGATCTTTTCATTACAAATTGCCAACCCTTAAGCAAACATTTTTTTGGTGGGGGGGAGGGGGGTATAAAAAAGTTCCCCCAAAAAGAGTCAAGGTCTAATCATTTTTTTAAATTAAAGCAAAAACAGCTGCTACGGCTTAATTAGAAACATGACCTTACACCAGGGGCTACGTACGTGCGTTGGGTTGTGTTACTAAGTGCGGCGTGTACGCGAGAGTGCACGTCGCGTGCGGGACCGTCCCGCCGAGTGTGAAAAGCCCAGCCCTGTGCATATGCAAGTGCTCGAGCCTTCGCCGCGAGAAATAATGTTAGAATTCTTGATACCTCACACATGGTTGAGCCAAGTTCAAAGACGGCGGTGTGAGACCACAACTATGGGCCTGAGGACAGACGACCACACCGCCCGCTCGGGGCTCCAATGAATCAACAGTCAACACGGGCCGTGGTGATTTTAACACGTCGTGAAAACTAACGTGGAGCGCTGTTCGCACCACTGTTAAGAGTGGAGCGCGAGGAAACCCCGAGCATCGGGGAACCCGGGGAGAGCTCGCTTCATGGCGACTAGGGAGCACCGTCTCCCAGACGAAACAACAACAACAACGGCGCCCCCCCGTGGACAGGGTAGTACGGCAACTGATCCAAAATAGACGGAATAACTGTTTGCGCGCGAAGGCTTTTCCCGATTACAATGCTTTTTGCTTTACTTCCAACCCGGATCCGCATGAGAGGAGGAGAGCATGGGCGTCATGGTTTGGAGTATTTTTATTGAACCAAGGCAGACGTCCATATTTGGAAATCCACTGCTATCCCACCAAGGCCGGACGTGAACACGAGGACGGTCTCGCGGGGGCATCGGGTTCTGCGCTCTTCAAGGGCGCAGTCAATATGGGAGGCGCGTGGTGAGAGAGGAGATTGAGAGCTGGGGTCGCCCTGGCTTCCCAAGCAGGCCTACCTTTGTATGGAGAGACTTTGCCCTCCTCCCGGGCGCGGCCGGCCTGCTCTAGGAAGTCCTCGATCAGGTTCAGGGAGATCAGAGACTGGCTGAACACCAGCCTGGGGATGGAGAAGGGCGAGGAGGGGAAGAGAGTGGGGGTAAGAGATAAGAGTCAGCATACGCCAGGCCGAGTCTGTGAAGAGCCCAGACAACCAGCCAGCAACGTTAAAGGTGGAAAATACAAACCGCCTCAAAACTAGATGTGCACGGACTCATTCCCCATTCATGACTTTATAAATGATAGTTGTGGAACACCGCTTACACTTTATCGTCCACCTCTTCCGCCATGCGCAGGATCTCAAAGAGGAGAGAGATCTTCCCGGAGTGTTCCAGGATCTCGGCGTCTGCCTCGGTGACGAACTCCTTGTGCCAGTCGGGAGACGGGCTCCCTGGGCCCGATGCGGAGGGCCGGGCTGTGGGGGGGGGGGGTCAGGTCGGAGCGTCAGAACATCATAGGGCTGTGCAATTCATCTCATTTTGATCCCGATTTAAGAATTTTGGTTCAAACGATCTCCCAACGAATATCGATTTGAAACGCATATTTTTTTAAAGGGGAAATTTCAAAGTTCTTACTTACAAAGAGTTTTCTTTTTGAGAAATGCTGAATCAATTCAGCATGTTTTCAAACTTAAAATAATAGTTGGAATAATCATGATTCCAATATTGACCAAAATAATTATTATGATTATGATTTTTTTACCATAAATCGAGCAGCCCTAGAACATCGTGGACAACCATTGCCTGGTGCATCTCGCACTCTCACCGTAACAAAAAGTTTGCTAACCGTCGTTCCAAGTTACTCCCAGCTATCAGAAATGTACACAAGGCATATTTGCCTACTAAAGTTGAACCGAACGCAACGCAGTTGCACTGGCAACGGCGACTCGTTTGTCAGAAGGGGCGCCGCTCGGCCCGGCTCTCCTTCACGAGTCCTAGCCTCTGACCCGCCTGCGTGGTCGTCAGGGCGAGGTGGCTCCGACCACCATCAGTCACCACTGTAGGTCACCCCCCCCCGGGCTCACCTTCCTCCACGGGCTCCGCTCGGTTCCGCCCCGCCGGGTCCCCTCCCCGGGAGCTGGTGTTCCACTCCTTAATCACTTCCAGGTCTTCGCTGTCCGAGTCGTCCGAGCCCTTCTTCTTCTTCCCCTTGCCCTTCTTCTTCCTGACGATGAGAGCAGAGAGTTTGTGTTAAAAGAAAGGTGGAAATGGCCGATGCTTTGTTTCTAGATATGGTTCTCTGTGGTTGGAGGCAAAAAGACCGATCATCTTTATAAACAGTGTAGAAGTGGTAATTTTAGGATCTCAGTGGCTTGCCCATAGCCATGGGATTTATTTTGAGAATTTACCGTTTTATTGCATTCCAAAGTTGTCAAGGATTGAATATTAAGGAATTTTAGCCGAAGACTAGTGCAAGGCTGCTGCTGTTTTCAGGCAACTTTTTTTATTGGAATAAAGGTTGTGAGGTAACGTTAGGATAGGTCACGGTTGCTACGTCCGTATATTTAACAGTCTATGTTATGGCTCTGGGGTAGGCGACTCGTCCTACGATTTGAAAAGAATACACAAGATGCAAATAGGATGCAAACTACATCTGCTTTTACTTTTTCTTGTCGTCTTCCGAGCTCATGCTCATGGAGGACTCCTCGGTCTCCGAGGCGATGAACTCCTCCATGCTGTCCTCGTCAAAGTATCCCTGCGCCAGAGAGCAGAGTTAGGCACCGCATTGGACATAGAAGATACACTCTCCATACACACTTCATGTGACGTGCTGTAGTGCACCTGCATTCTGTAGCCACATTTGACCCTGTGTCAACTTTTTTTTCAATCAGTCGATCCCAATAATCATCAGGCCCTAGTTCCTTTTCTTGTCTGAGTACGTCCCCCTGGTTCAGGGACGGTGCCCCCCCCCCCCCCTCGGCCCTCACCTTGTTCTCTTTGCTGATGTAGTCGAGCTGAAGGCACCAGGGATGGGTCCAGATCCTGCTCAGCATCTGGAAGTCCTGGAAGAGTTTGGTTCCGGCGCGCCCCTTGCCCCCCTCGTTGGCGTTGCCCACACCTGCACACGGGGAGGAGCGTGTTAAGAAGACCAGACATGTGTCTTTGTGTGTGCGTGTACGTAGCTGCCTTACAACCAAATACAATGACCACAATGTGGCTATTCTCTTTCTTCTCTTGTCTTTTCTGTCCTGTGGACACATTTAGTTGTATTGTCCCTGCTGTTTCGTGAGATGTTGTGTGGCTGTGTTTCGGAGTATCTGTGTGATATGTGATAAATTGTGAAAAAATATAAAACAATTGTGGCTGTTAAAGCTGGCGTCAGACGAGCTTTAACATCAAGGTAGTGCACATTATACATAAGTAGCCTGGCCTTCCCTGCCTCGACCCCCTCCCAACCCAGAATGGCTATTGGCCTAACCCTGGGTTATATCGATTCTCAGTCACCACATCAGTAGTGTGGACTCCGGTAAATCCAGCTTAATTCATTACTGCACACAACACTTGTTCACATGCTTTCTTTTTTTGCATTGTCCATCCACATAACTAGATTTCCTGCAGTGGTAATACTAGCCATACGTCCTGCCCAAACTGAGCCCTTCATTAGAGATGGGAATCTGGGTTTTAACACTCCCATGGCATTCTCACACACGCAACCACACACATAGCTCACCTGTAAAGTTCTCCAGGTAGTACCTATAAAGTTTACACTGAATGGGCGTCACCCTCACAGCGAGCACATACTCATGCTTTGGAGGTAGGAATTTGGTCAGTGCCGTGTAGTCCTTTCTCTGCGCAGTGGGAATGGGAACAAGAAACAAAACAACGTCACCATTTCTGAGATCCAATCGCTGAAATTGAAGGCCACAAGAAAACAAGATTTTTCTTTCTACTTGTTTTCTACCCATTATGCAAGGCACAGACAGTCGCGACACCAAATTACAGCCAGCCAAATAGTCCATCTCTAAAGGCTTGGCGAATGTTCCAGACCATCAAAGAGGTGTCGTTCAATCGACTGAGATGACATCCGAGGCCAAAGAATACATGTTGGCGGAAAAATGGCAATAAAGCAATGAGAACGAATCCAGGATCCCTCGAACGCGGACATCCGTGGTCTTTCATTTCGATAACCCAGGTGGGCGGTCACCCAAGCACTGCCGCCATCCCTTTAAGCCATTGCCTTAAATTCCTCTAAATCACAGGGGATCTATTGAGCTATACTGAATGGTGGTTAACTCCCATTTCGACCGGCTATGCTTGCCAGCTGGCTAACACCATATCATTTCACATCAACAGAACACCTCGATGCGTTTTGCCAACCAGTCATTTCACGTTATTCCCTATTCCTGTAGCAGTCATTCGATCCAAAGTGAATAACAGATTATGGTGAATTCTGATGAATGTTTTAATGGGAGCCGGTAGGTTTACGGGAAATCAAACCCAGTGTCTTCCGGCTGGGAGTCACACACCCCCACACTATTTCTTCCTGTACAACCGTGACCCCGTGATCATTTTGCCAGAATTTTTCCGAGTTCCACTGGCTTGCTCCTAGTTCCTCCGGGGAGCGGCGGCTGACCTGAACGCAGCCGGCCAGCATCTCGTAGAGGATGTGGGCCCTCTTCTTCATGACGCGCACGTCCTGCTCAGTGGAGTCGGCACACTGGCCGTTCTGGATGGGGTTGATGAATCGGTTCCTGAACTCCTTCACGGAGCCCAGCAGGTTCTCCTTGATGAAGTTCACCATGCAGTGGTCTGGTGGGGGGGAAGAAGAGGGCGGAGGTACGATGAGCACCGGCGTAACGAAAACACGCTGAGCCAGGTTTTATGCACCGCATATCTGGGGGAACGTGCCAACAACAACCCCGGAATGTATGAGGTCTGCCTCAACACTATAGAGGGCTTGAAACTTTAAAATAGCTTGGAATGCAACTCTGTGCAGTCCTTTTGCCCATTACCTTACGGTTAAAAAAAAAAACCCTCTTTTTCTGATTGTCCTTCAATTCGAAATGCACTCCGAAGGGCCTTTGTATTTTCTTTAGGGTATTCTAAAAATACATGTGCCTTGCTATTCCCACCGTTATCCATTTCTCTGTGGCATGTGTATCTGGTGGGGTGGGAGGCTGAAGTCGTTCACATTAGAGACTCACACTCTATGAGGTTGTTCTGCAGTGGAGTTCCGGTCAAGATGACCCTCCGCCGGGTCTTGATGGAGTTCATGGCCCTGGATACGGCAGACGCCTCGTTCTTGAGGATATGGCCCTCGTCACAGATCACAAAGTCCGGACCTGGGGGGGGGGGGGGGGGGGGGACGACACACACATAAAGTCATACTGAAGAGCATCTAGGTTTGAGAAGGGGAGTCCAAAAAAATGTATTTCTACAGTGGGCCGTTTACACAGTGTTGTTTTGACACCGTCACACCGACACTTTTCCTGAACGTTGGGTAAGACAGGGTGTTTTGCCGCGTCTTCCCACCAGAGAAAGTTTTCAGAATGCCTGGGAACAAGGTGACGTTCTGGTCGAGTTTATGTTCCATGTAAGCGAATGACGTGCTTACAGATCCCAGCCTCGAGCTACGATGTGATTGGTCAAAACACCTATAAAGCGCTAGAACGTGAAACACCCCAGTCGCCTAGATTGAGATTTTCTGCAATTACACTGTAGATAATTCAGCTGAAGTCTGATTTGTGTGACACACACACCCGATGAAGGACAAACAATAACACAACCAACACACACAAAAACATACCAGGATCCACAAGAGTCTTCTGGAAGGTCTCCTTCAGCTTCTTGCTCTTGATGTTCCGTCCCTGGGTGAGGTTCCTGTACATCTCGTAGCCTATGATCATGATGCCCCCGTCCTCCTGCCACCGCTGCAGGGCGTAGGCGCGCTCCTGGGGCCTCTTCACCGTCGCCAGCTCCGTCACCTGGGGTCCAGATCAATGCATTAATGGAAAAAAAAAAAGGCAACAAAAACGTTACCCAATTTTGAAAAGTGTGATGCGAAACACAGAGGAAAATGGACTGAATTTATTAATCGCTTTTATCCAAAGCGCTTTACAATATTTTGCCCGACATTCACCCATTCAAGCACACATTCCACACCGACGGCGGTGTCAACCATGCAAGGCGACAGCCAGCTCATTGTGGGCAGTTAGGGTGAGGTATCTGGCTCAGGGACACCTCGGCACTCTAGCTAGGAGGAGCGGGGTGAACGAACTAGCAACCTTGCGGTTACCAGCCAACCCGCCATACCTCCTGAGCTACTGCCACTCCAGCGGTACACACGCAAGAACAGTAAATACCTCCAAGCTCTCCTCGTCCTTCATCCCGTGCTGCCACTTTTCAAACTCGTTGAGCCAGTTGAGGACCGTGTTCAGCGGGCAGACCACCAGGGCCGTGGAGAAGTTGAGCTTCTCACAGAGCAGCATTGTGTGGAGGAACGTCACCACCTGCAGGGCCAAACGCAGAACTGCACTCAGACAACACAAAAACAACTCGTCGTCCGGTGACAAGGGGTGGTTGCTATGGCTGTCGAAAAAAGGGAAGATTTGCCTAGATACAAGCCCAGAAAAACGTTTGCTTGAACATAGAAATCACGGACGACGGAAACGCAAGTGGCGAGAGGACAAAAGGTTTATAAAAGGTGCCGTGAACCGTTAACGGAAGGATGGACAAGAGCTCCGTCTCGTACCTGCAGGGTCTTCCCCAGGCCCATACAGTGGGCCAGGATGCACCCAGAGCCGGATGACTTCTCAGTCTTCTTCATCGACTCGCAGCAGCAGTCCCAAATGAACTGCACACCTGGGAGGAGAAGTAAAGGGCGACACAGACAAAAAGGCTCATTTGCCGGTCTACTTCATAGAGGGTCAGTGATACCCTGGATACAGTCCGGGAAGTGGGAAGGTGTTATTTTCTGTGATGAACAGACGGTCATTAAGGGTTAGCCGATAAGAATAAATGTGCTATAAAGATAGCCGAAAATGTGTGACCTGTAAAGCAGGCTAGCAAGCTTTTGATTGGTTTAAAGTGCTCCCAGTGACCACAAATCCACAGTTCTGTTGGTCCTGCAGTTTCTCAAAGTGGCACAACGTAATAGCGATTGTGAGGATTACCCCTCCAGAAACAATCTCAGCTGCGAGGATAAGAGCTGAAGTTGTTACTTGCGATAAGTGTGGCTGCATTTGACCAAAAGCCGTAATAACTGAACACTTTAAGATTACATCACGGACCACCTCTCTGATTCAAAGTTATTGCATTTAATGCAACAATGTTCAAACATTAAATGGATGGAGACCAGACCCTTCTTTTCACATGTGCCAAGGCAGCAAAAACAGAAAATCTGGGTCCTAATGCAATAATTATATTGTTGGTTAACGGCTGATTGTTAACATGTCTGGTGTCTCACCTTCGACCTGATGCGGTTTCAGCTTGGTGACCAGCTTCTTGTGCACCTGCACCATGGGTTCCTTGGTCTCTTCATCCTCATCCAGCACCATCTTCAGGGTGATTGGACAGTCCATCTGACTGGCCTCCTTTATCTCCGCCGTCTGAAAGGAGTGTAGTAGCGGGTGAGTTCCACATATACCTTTGCCCCGATTGTTCCTCTGTCCCTTTGGTTTTGGCCAGGAGCAAACTGTATTCAACTTCTTTTTTTGACATGTTTGTGTGATTTGTTGCAGGGCAGGACTGGTTTACTTTACTTTTGATACCTCTATCATTTTTTCCCTCAGCATCTCCCTCTCGGCGATGCGCTGTCGCCGGTCCTCCTCCTCTTTCAGAGCGTCCCGGGTCTCCGTGCGCAGCTTGTCGTCCTTCAGGATCTTGCGGATCCTCTTGCGGCCCTTGGGCGTGTCCTTATCGTCTCCGTCTTCGTCGTCCCCGTCTTCATCCTCACCGCTCTGGGAGCAGAGCGGAAATATGCATCACGTTTCTTTTATTGAGCTTGGATGGCCGGGGTCAAGACACGCAGGGCAACGTGCGACCCCGCGAGAAAGTGCAAGAGAAAAGATCTGAGAAGCAATTTGTCACACAGAGAGGCAGCTACCTTGTCGTTGCTGGACGAGGAATCCTGAACTTTGATTCTGCGCCTCTTCTTCTTCTGTTTCTGCTTGGAGCTCCGTTTCTCCACGTCTTTCTTTTTGGACGACCTGTCGATACATAACAGAGGATCCAGCTCAATGGATGGGGTCAGTCACTGGATTTGATTTTTTATGGAGTGTTGAACTGGACATGGGAGCCTACCTGGTCTTTCTGCGTTTGCCGTCCTCTTCTGACCCGCTCAACTCCTCGCTAATCACAGACTCATCGTCGCTGGCGGATCCGGACTTCTCAAACTCTGAGTCCGAGTCGTCACTGCCGACTGAACAGACCCACCACGAATGAATTAAGATTGCATTTGTAACACGCGTTACCCAAATCTAGGTCACAGGTGATGAATCACATCCACGCAACATCAAAACAAACCTTTCCGCCATGATCGTTTCTTGGGGTCCTTGCTCTTCTTGCCCTTGCCACCAGACTTCTCGTCCCCCGACTCTCCTTCGCTCAGAGCCAGTTTGTGGCGCAGCAAGGCGTGGCGCCGCCCCTTCTTTGCGTCTCCGTCCGAGGCGGAGCCTTGCTGGGAGTCCTCCTCGTAGTCGTCATCGTCGTTGTCTGGAGACAGGGACGCAGCGGCATATTGTGTGAGCGAGAAAGGCAACCAAGTGAAGTCATCTCTCCAGCACGTTTCACAGACGGGAGGTAGCACAGGGATTTACAGTACAAAAGGCAGTGAAACAGTACCCGCCCACGTAATTGCCAAACAGAACCGACATAGTGGTGTATAAAAGGCTTTTCGATAAGGAGTTAGACAGAGTGTACCAGGGTCAGCCACTGGGTACCACTGCCCCAAAGGAGAAATATAACCATTAGGATAATCAATAGGAGGAGCCGTGCATCGTTTTGAGAAATTTCTGCTACCTTCCTGATCTTCATCTCCGTCTTCCTCCTCGTCATCGTCTTTATTCTCTTTCTTTACTTTCTTGGATTTCTTGTCTTCGTTCTCTCCCCCTTCACCGTCTGAGGAACTGTCGTCACCAGACGAGTAGTTGGACTTTATTTGTGCCAGAAGCATTTTCTTTGCAATTCTAAAGAAGGGAAGGAAGAAAATCGGGTTGAGTCAATTCCTAGTTACATTCATCCCTGATCGGGTTCAGACAGGATAACCAGGATTAACCTCAAAGTTTGGCTTTCATGCGTACCGGTTTTCAGCGTCGTCATCGTCTTCACCAGGATGAGAGCCGTCTTTATGGCCATCTTCATCCCCTGCACATACAAAAACATGCGTCAACACACAATTGGAGGCCACACGATGCAATTCGAGTACTTTCTAATGGCTGTCGCCCCCACCTGAGGACTGATGGAAGTTGCCGCTTGCTGTGGCCACGTTCTCCTCCACGAGAGGCTTGATCCTCTGCTGGTCGCTGTCTTCTCCGGAGTCCTCCCCGTCGACGGCCCTTTCGTCCCCCTCCTCCTCGTCGCTGGAGGACGACTTAGACGCCCCTTTAGCCTTCCTCGCCTTTCGCTTCTTTTCGTGGGACCTTTTCCGATCCCCGGCCTTGGCGTCGGGAGATTTCTTGACTTCTTCCTTCTTCTTCGTCCGGCTTGACCTTCTCTTGGTGGCCTTCTCCGGCTCAGAATCCTCAGAGCCGCTGTGTTTCTTCTTCTTGGAGGACTTCTTGGATGCCACCGAAGATTTACTTTTGCCCTGCTCTTGAGGGTCAGAGTCGGAGGTGTCTGACTTCCTCTTGCGCTTGCTCGGCTTCTCCTTCTCCTTAAACAAGCACTTCTTGGCACTCTTCGTGACCTCCCCTTCAGCGGAACTGTGCTCCTCTGCCACCTTCTGCAGCAGCATGTCGGGCACGGAGTCCGAGTCAGACTCCTCCCCTTTGTCCTCGGGCGAAGAGGTCTTGGTCCGTTTTCCGTTTTTGGTCTTGATGCTGCTGGACTTTCCGGCCTCGTCGGCCTTGTCCCGGTTCTGCTCTTCTGTCTCGGAGGAGTCCTCCTTGGCCTTGATCTCCGCCTGCTTCCTGAGTGGTGTGGTCTTTGTCCGGCTAGAGCGACGCTTACTGGGGACGCAATCGGTTGGAGTTCCGTTCCTCTGTTTCACCTCAGAACCCGAGTCCTTCTCCTCCTCTGCCTCCTCCTCTTCATCCTTTTCTCCATCCTCTTCTACCGCCTGCTCTTCCTCTTTTTCCACTTCATCCTCCTCTTTTTCCACGTCATCCTCCTCGTTTTCTACTTCATCCTCGGCCTCGTTCTTCTTCCCTTCCTTCTTATTCTTCTTGCTCTTCTTTGGGGTTTCAATCTCCTTGTCCTTGCTCTTGCTCTTGGACCTGGATCTGGAGGACCTGGAGGATCTGGAGCTGCACGTTGTCACCACCGGCACGGGGGTGAGTTTGACGATGAGGTTCTTCACCTTAGGCTGGTGTCGCTGGGAGTTCGCTGCCTTCTCCTTGGACACGGCGGCCGTGTCTTCGCCTGCGTCTCCGGCCCCGTCGTTGGCCGCGTCGTCTGTCTGCGAGAGCATGGAGGAGTCGGCGAGGCTCTCCACCATCTGGAAGAGCTCCTCGGGAACTGACGGGGGAACCGAGACAATGTCGTGGTCCAGGGACATCTCATCCATCGGCATGTCGTCGTCGTCGTCGTCGTCGTCTTCGTCATCGTCCTCGGACTTCGCTGTGACGTTGGCCTTGGCGGTTCCCGTGTCCACTCCCTTTGGCTCAGCATCAGGGGATCGATCACTGTCCTCATCACCATCCTCCTCCTCCTCCTCGTTGTCGTCCTCTTCCTCTTCTGGCTCCGCCGCGACAGCGATATCGTCCACGAGTTCTGTGTCCGCATCCTCCGCGCTTTTCCTGTGAACGTGTAACCCCTCGTCGCCGTTTTGCAACTCCATGTTCTTGAACTCGGGCTCCAACGCGTCCTCCAGGGCAGTATGGGCTTTTTTCAAATCGCTGAGCACCGATTTGAACGCGTTCAAGTGTCTATACCTGATGGAGTTGTCCCCTTGCTTCTCACTCGCCTGCTGGATGAACTGAATGAACGTGTTGTTGAGGCCCGCCGTCGTCTCCACCAGCTTCTTGGCCTTTTTGACGAGCTCTTTGGAAACGTGCAGCTTTTTGTAGCAGAAGGTCATGGTCCCAGAGTCCTCGCCGTGCTCCTTTCCGTTGACGGCTTTGTGTCTTTTCGCCTCCTTCCCTCTGTGCTGCTTGCCGTCACGCTCCTGACTCTTCTCTGGTCTACGCTCCTTGTTCCACACCGTTTCTAACTTCTCCATGATACGCTGGCATTTGGAGGATAAGTCCGAGAGTGGCTCAGAGGTGCACACGTAGCAGTGCCACTTTGAGTTCTCGTTGGTGATGACGGACAGCTCCTTCCGTCCCAGGTTGCGCAGAATGCACTTCTTGCAAAAGGCGTTGTTGCAAAAGTCGCAGCAAATCAGTTTGCCCCCTTCAGCACACCACCTAATAAAAAGAGAAGAGTTTAGATTACTTAAATTAGAGGTTTGCTTTTACTTAATTTGTAGTAGTCTTTTTCCAAAATGTTATATTGTCTTGAACCTTGCATCAGACTTTTATATTTGAATCATTGTGGTTACCTGTATAATACCCCAGTATTATACAGGGCTCACTGGAAAATGGTCCAAGTTTTATTCTCCCTGTTCAACTAAAAGGATACAATATAATATTGTCATATTTATAAAAATGTCAAAGTGGTGAACTATCAGAATGAATGTATTGATTAAGTGTACAAAGTCATAAACTTATAACATAATTCTAACAATTCAGTCAACAAAAATCAATTTTGAGAAAATATTAAACAAAAAGAAAGCCTTTATTCTTATGTCACTGAAAGCACCTGAACCCAAAAACATGAAAAAATGTTTTAAAGGATTATGGAGGTTACACGTTTTCAAATAAGACATCGTACCTGCACTGCTCATCCATTCCGTCCGAGTCTTTGCTGATGTCATCACTTCTGTAAAACTTGTAACACGACTAGACACAGTGACATCCTCAAATCAATATACAGCTAAGGCATTTACATGAATGACTGACTACTAACACTGACTACTTTTGGTAACTGAACATGCCAAAACACTTAGAACTGCATGGTTGGAAAACAAGAGACAAAACTACCTTGCAAATAAGCACTTTGAGCACAGGATGCTCAAGAACAGAGTTACGTTGGAACTGATTAACTTGCTGCCCGCACGCTGTGCAGTTGACCTTCTTCTGCAAGGCATCATCTGTAATAAGGAACGGTTTGTTGAATAAAAATACATACACAGCCTTTATTGTATGGCGAGGGTAAAGGTATACACCCTTACCTGTGTTGCACTGTTTAAAATCCACTCTGAGCTTCATCGCTCCTTTATTTTCATTCACAACTGGCCTCATCACCAAGGTCGCTAGAGGAAACATTAGATACATTTAGCATCAAACTAGCGAACACAACATTGTCAATATGATGCAACTGAACCACTCTCACTTTTGGAAATGCTGCCTCCATTACTCTCTGAAAGATTGTCAGAAGCGACGTCATTTTCGGACTCTTCTGAACTGTCCGATTGATTTGCTCTAGTGGGAGGATCTTCGGTGGCTGGCAATCTACAAACATAAGAATATTTTTGTGGCCAGTAGTTAGGCTACAGCAGTATGACTGTGCTCACATGCGTGTGTTTGATCAAATGAAAGAGTAACAACCAATGGAAAACAAAAGGATGTGCTACTGAAACTAGCAAATTAATACTTTACTTCATAGTGTGCTTCACAGCTTCTGTCGAGCTGCCAGGCTGAGGATGAGAATAAAATTGAATTCTATTTTACAACATAACATATGGGCTATTGGATTCAAATTACTAAAAATATACTTTTGTTTTTGAAAGATTGCATGTAATTTACAACCCAAAATAATAAATAAAAAGCTTTACCTCCTCTGCCATCTCTGTCCCTTGATCTGAAGGCGATTCGCAAGAAGCCATACTCATCTGTATGGAAATGAAAAAAATCGATTCTTATTATTGTTTAACGTACTAAATGAGGACGAAGGGATTTCTAATGAATCAGATTGAGCCACAGAGTCACCTGATTTCGGTCTGCATCATTCGTGCCAGCTATGTTTTAGGGAAATTCGTAGCCAATGGGAAGGTGAAAAAAATAAAAATAAACTAACAACCCAATAGTTTACTATTATTTATTTTCCTGTGTCAAATAAACCATATATTATGAAGCAAGATGAGAACACCATTAATCATGGGTTTCATCCTTTTTGTAATTCTACAGGTCCAACATCATTTGAATAATAAATACTCTCGAATAAGAAAACGCAATGTTCAGTTCGAAAAGCAGAGGTAAGCGTTCCATTCGTAACATGTTACTTAGCATTGTCTGTAAACTTAAATCCTTGAAAAGGTATTATTATATTTCGGAGTGGAAGCCTGATGGTGCGAAGGCTTGGCCATTGTTTACATTGGCGTTTCACGTCATCATAATGTGCGCATCATGATGATGATGAGACCGCTAGCGAATTGTTGATCAACCAGCTCAGTCATACAAACAAACCAAAGTGCCGTCCCCCCCCCCCCCCCCCCCCGCCTGCCCCCGTCCCCCACCACCTCCAACGAAGGCCCTTATGTCACCAGGCATCCCATGCCGGCTTCAAACGAGCAAGTCCCCACCATTAAAGCATTTCAGACCTGCATGACCATGCCCCATTGTGTCATTGCAACAATGCAGTGAGCACAATGTTTTGACAGAGTGCCGACATTATCATCATCAACCTCATCATCAGTACCGTAAGGAGCTAGCATCAGCAGCCTCCTCACTACACAACTTATCCACCCGCCATTGCATGTTTCCCGGGCAACGATGCAGCCTTAACGGCGCATGCATGTGCATGCACCAAAAAATGCAAACAAGGGGCCTTCTCACACCCCCTGACTCAACGCCATGGCACAAGCTAGCGCAGGAATCGCGGGAATAGCAACATCTGGGCTAGCTGCGCTGGACTGCCCTATGCCGATAGCTATACGTTAGCCTCCGGATTATTCAGGCGTCAGCAATTAAGTGTTCTACTTTGTGGAAAGGTGGTTAAAAAAATAAATAGGCACATGGGTTTTCGTTTAAGGAATAAACCTGTGGTATGCAGATAGACGATTATCGTTGTTGGGTGCTAGGGATCTAATGTGCCGGCTGCGCACATATCAGTGCTAGGCCAACACACACAGGCAATCACTGGAGGCTAAGTTAGCTGTAGCAAACTTAGCAACCTGATTGATGCAAAATTAAGTCGTCCCACTAAAAAAGCGCGAATGCGTTCATACCTCCTCTCCAAGGCGGGCGTTTCGTGATGGGCAGACACACGACCAGTCGGTGCCACGGTCAATCCAATTCCAGCTAAGCTTTTTTTTCGATGTCACTGCGCCGATAAAAACATCACATAACCAAACGAGTCCGGTCAGGGCAGACAAAGCACGGGGACCATCTTGCCGGATGGCTGTGGACGCAGTAAAATGGCGCATCTAGAGCAGATACTTTGAGCCATTTCATTGGTTGGCCGCGTTAAAAAAAAAAGTGCTTTCTGAATGGCTGAAGTTCTTGGAGGCTTGATCATAATAGACCTCTGAAGAATAAGTCCCGCCTCCGAGGCTCCCGGTTCCCTCGGTCAAATGTCTAAGGGAAATAACATGTTTTTTTTTAATGATCGTTGATATGGCCGACTAACCTTAAAGGCCATATAGCTTGTAGGTTGTTGTTATTCGATGCTTTGACGCGTGTGTCATATCCAATCTTATTGCAAGAAACCCATAGAACTCACGAGGAGGCAGGATAGCTTGCACGGGGTTTATTTATCCAAAAAACAAAACATCAGGTAATCCAAGTTTACATGTTCTCCGGTCCAATACCGAATAGATGTTCGAAGTTATGATCCTTTTTGCCTTTACATGTTCATCCAATAAAACATGCCATGGGACACGACGGCGACGCTCAAAAACTTATTTCGATCCACACCTACTAACTTCTCCGATCTCATAACCACGTTGCTAACATTATTCTAACAGTCATTCGCAAAACCACAAGTTACGGCATTAATGGTGTAGAGTTAGGTAGTTGTAACTCGGAAATAAGTGGAGAGATAGGCTTCCCGCGTGTACTCTTGAAGCACGACTTTATTCAAGTGCCTCTTTACAACCTCCCCCGCCTAACCAATAGGGGGATACATCACATCCCGTGTCCTATAAATCCATTAACACTACATCCCCCTTTCTAAGATCAGTTGTACTGATATCTGACTAACAACACTGTACTGTAACAGACTATATTGAAAAGGTTAACTGTTCCCAGTCTCGAACATTCCTGAAAAGTTATTAAACAGACTATGTTTCATGAACAATAAGCATATGAACATTTATTGGCAAAACTGAACTAAGAAGGTGGGGTAGACTGCCCAAACCACCTACTGAGTGTGGGGATTTATTCTGCCCCGTAGAAACCACCCAGTCTTACCCGGGGTACCTGCTATTTAACCACAAAGTCCTTCAGGTACCCTGGGGTTCGTCTCTCTCTTGCAGGGTAGCGTGCGGGATGCTCAGGACTGCCTGGCTGAACTGGGCCCCGCCCTGTTTGATCTGGAGTCACTGGCTGACCAGTGGGTTGCTCCGGCTCTGGTAGGATGGTCTGCGGTGCTGGCGCCACTGGAGTAGTGACGAGGTGATTTCGATTGCGGCGCAGGACCCCTCTGGGAGTGTCTATGACGTATGACCTTGGTGCTTCCGCCTGTCTTATCACTGTCCCCTTCTCCTTCGTATCCTTTACCCAGACATGGTCGCCTGGTGTCAGACTTGGGAGATGTTGAGCTCTGTGTCTTTTGTTAAAGTTCCAACTCAATCTCTGTCGCTTCTTCTGCTCCTCCTTTTTGAGTTTGGTTATGTCAGTCCAGCCAGGGTTCAGAGAGGACAGAGTGACCGGAACTGTTGTTCTGAGCTGCCGGCCCATTAACAGCTGTGCTGGACTGTATCCATTGGCGAGTGGGGTGGCTCTGTAAGCCATGAGGGCTAAATAAGGGTCTTTTTCCTTCTGGAGGAGGTCTTTAACTGTACGCACAGCGCGTTCCGCCTCTCCATTGCTCTGAGCGTATCTGGGGCTGGACGTTGTGTGTGTGAATTCCCACTGTGTAGCGAACCTAGTGAAGTATTCAGACGCAAACTGGGGACCATTGTCTGTCCTGACTTCAGACGGTATGCCATGCCTGGCGAAGATGGACTTGCAATGTTCCACTACTGCTACTGAGGTTGTTGATGTCAGTTTAGCTACTTCAATGAACGGGGAAAAATAATCTATCACCAATAGGTACTGGTTATCATTCCACTGAAACAAGTCAGCACCCACCTTTGCCCATGGTCTGTCAGGAAACTTTGTAGGAAGCAGTGGCTCTCTGGGGTTGACTCTTTCCTTTGCATATGTGTCACAGCCCTCGACCACTTTCTGAAGCTGTGTACACAGTCCCGACCACCAGACAGATTGTTTGGCTCTTTCACAACACTTTACTATGCCTTGGTGTCCTGCGTGCAGTTTCTGAAGTATGTCTGTCTGTAGTGGCTTGGGAATAACTAGCCTACTTCCTTTTAGTAGTAAGCCGTTCTCCACTGATAGTTCTTCCTGGACTTGAGTGTATGGTAGGTAAGCTTTGTCTATTGTGGATTTGTCTGGCCAGCCCTCATTACAGTACGCTTTCACTTGGCTCAGTATGTCATCACGTTCTTGGTGTTCCTTTATTTCTTGTAGCCTCTTTTCCGTAGCCGGGAGGGTTGACATGACCATGTTGACATACAGGTTGACTTCTTTCTCCTGCTCCGGCTGCCCCCTGTCCCTCAACGGCGCCCTTGACAGCACATCTGCCGTGGCCAACTTCTTGCCGGCCACATGGGAGATGGAGTAGCAGAAAGCCATCAGCCGCATTCTGAGTCTTTGAATGCGTGGGGGGAGCTCATCCAGGCTCTTTGAACCCAGTAACGGAACCAGAGGCTTGTGGTCTGTTTCCACATGGAACCTGATGCCCACCAGAAAGTCTGAGAAACGCTCGCACGCCCATGTGATCGCTAAGGCCTCTTTCTCAATCTGGGCGTACCTTTTCTCAGTGTCCGTGAGTGATCTTGAGCTATATGCGACTGGCTTGAGGTGGCCCTCCTCCTGTCTCTGGAGTAGCACAGCTCCTAGGCCAAACGATGACGCGTCAGCTGAGACGACTGTCTCTACCTTTGCGTTCTAGAGCGCCAGCCCTGGTGGTGAGCTCAGCTCCTCTTTGATGTTATTGAATGCTCTTTGTTGATCATGCCCCCACTGAAACATGTTTTGCTTCTTCAACAGGTCCCGGAGTGGCTGTGTCTTCTCTGCTAGAAGGGGGAAGGACTTCCCCAGGTGATTCACCATTCCGAGGAATCGTCTCACTCCGCTCACATCGTCCGGCTCCTCCATGTCTGTCACTGCTCTCACTTTGTTAGGATCTGCTCTCACGCCGACTGCATCTATGATCTGTCCGAGAAATTTAAGTTGGCTTTTTGAGAATTCACATTTCTCACCTCTCAGTGTGACGCCTGCCTCCTGCAGCCTCCCCAACACCGCCAACAGTTGTGTGTCGTGCTGGGCCTGTGTGTCTCCGTACACAAGCACGTCGTCCATCTGGCACAGGACGCCGTCAAGTCCCTCCAGTATCTGGGACATTCTTTTCTGATAATGTTCAGGTGCAGAGGATATGCCAAAGCAGAGGCGATTAAAGCAAAACCTCCGAAGGGAGTGAGGAATGTTGTGAGGAGGGCGGACTCCTTGGCAAGGGGAATTTGCCAAAACCCTGAGTTAGCGTCGATTTTTGAAAATACTTTGGCGCCCTCTAGCTGTCCAAGTGTGTGTTCGACTGACAGGAGCATGTGTCTCTCTCTCTTGACGGACTCATTCAATTTCGTCAGATCAACGCAGATGCGCACCTCATCCTTGCCTGGCTTCGGTACAGTGACCATTCCGGCGCACCAGTCTGTGGGTTGTTCAACCCTTGATATCACCCCTATCGCTTCCATACGTGAGAGTTCCATCTTCACCTTTGACATGAGAGGCAGCGGGATTCGACGTGGGGTTGATATGGAGAATGGTTTGGCGGCTGTTTTAAGCTCTATCTTGTATTCCCCCTCCATCTTGCCTAGCCCTTTGAACAGTTTGGGGAACTGCTCCTTGACTCTCTCGACTGAATCCAGTGCCACTGTGTCTACTCTAGCCACTAGCCCAAGTGCCTGAATAGTTGGACGTCCCAGCAGGTTAAATTTCAGACCTGGGACTACATACACTTCCTGTGTAGTGTTTTTACTGTCCGTCCCTATGGTAGCCGTGAATTTTCCCCTCACCGTGATGGGCGTCTGACCTGGACCTAGCAGCACTTTCTTTGCGCTCTCTAGCTCTGGAAACTGCCCCTTCTTAAAATCATCTTCAGATAACACTGTCACATCAGCCCCCGTATCTATCTTGAATACTGCTGTGTGCTCATTCACATTAAGGTTGATCAGCCAGGGTTCACCCACTGAGCTGACTGTGCCTAGGAAAGCGATTCCCTCCTCATCTGACTCAGCTGTGTTTACTTCGTTGAGAACCCCTGATCTTCACACCTTTGCATAGTGACCTTTTTTCTGGCACTGGTTACATGCTACATCTCTAGCTGGGCACTGATTTTTGCTGTGTGCTGGCGTTCTACCACACCATATGCAACGCGTCTGGTTACCTGGCTGTGTGTGATAACTGCTTCTGTCATTTGTTCTAACCTGCATTTTCTGCTGTCTCCCTCTGCCTATGTCAAACTTGTTTTTTGTTTGAACACTGTCCACGTCCGTGGTCTCTGCCTTGAAGTTACTCTTCAACAGGTCCTGTTGCTTTTTCACTCTGTCGCTCTGACGCGCGCGCGTCACCGCCCTCTCCAGCGTCAGCTCCGGGTCCAACTGAAGTTTCTCCGACAGATTTTTATCGCGCAAGCCCACAACCAGTCTGTCCCGAATCATTTCGTCATGCAGCTGCCCATAGCCGCAGTGCTCTGACAAGCAGTGGAGTGAAGTGATAAAACTGTCCACCGTCTCCCCCTGTTCCTGCTGTCTCTGGTTGAATTTGGCACGCTCAAAAATAACATTTCTCCTCACCACGAAATGTCCCTCTAGCTTCTGCTTCACAGTGATGTACTCGCTTGCTTCTTTCCCCGTCATACGAAGTGAAGTGACAATGTCTTCCGCGTCATCCCCCATAGTATAGATTAAAGTGTTCACCTGGTTCTCATCCCACTGTAGCTCCAGACCCGATGCAATCCGAAACCTCTCAAACCTCCGAATCCACTTGGGCCACTCTTCTGGCTTTGTGAAGTCGAACTTGGGTGGCGGGAGGATCTGGAATCGCTCCATCTTAGCTTCCCAACCGCCGCAACCGGTAGCTATGCTGAAAACTTAAAAACTCAAAACTGACCAAAACGGACGTGAGTTCTCTCCAGTTAGTTTGGCCAAACCAAATCTCATGTTCACCCGAATTGAGTAACTGAAGTCTTCTGACACCATGTAGAGTTAGGTAGTTGTAACTCGGAAATAAGTGGAGAGAGAGGCTTCCCGCGTGTACTCTTGAAGCACGAGTTTATTCAAGTGCCTCTTTACAACCTCCCCCGCCTACCCACTAGGGGGGGACATCACATCCCGTGTCCTATAAATCCATTAACACTACAAATGGGTTGTAAAACAATAATAGATAACGTAAACTGACTAAATGCAAAACTAGAAATATTAAATATTATTCAAAATGTTTCCTTACATATAGATTTAGCAATAAAAATAACACACCTTTATAAATTGAAAATAAACCAAATTGGCTCTTACAATCGTACATAACAAACTCTGTAGTTCGCAAAGAAGTAAAAGCTGCATCACGTATTGAACTACACACTTTTTCCATCTAGTTTCGACTGGGTTTTTGGATTGTCGGTGCCGTTAAAGTAGCAGTAATAATTGTTTACTACTTTAAAGGCACCGACAAACCAAAACAACCAGTCGAAACTAGATTGAAAAAGTGTGTAGTTAAAAACGTGACACAGCTTATATAGAGGGAACCGGAGTCTCTCGGAGGTGGGACTTATTCTTCAGAGTTCTATAGAGTGGCGAAGTCACGCCCCATGGGACCTACGAGAACTACAGCTCTTCGCTGTTCTCGACGCAAATGATATACGTCACCACCCGCACTTGGAACTCCGGTACAGACATGGCGATCTCTCTGCTCCACTTCACCGCTTTTTTCCAAGGGGAGGAAAAAAGCATAGACAGAGGTGGAAACCATTATAAGTCGAGGCATGTGGAGAGTTTCAGTTATGCCGATGGGGAGATTGTCGGTTTTGTCCACGCAAGTCGCAGGGAGCGTGACGTCACATACGAGATGTGTAGTCTTTCCTGTAGTGTTTCCTCTACAGCCTTTAACTGAACAATTGCACAATAAACGGTCAAACTCTTGAAATGAAAAATTATCATTTAAATCCACAAACAACATATGTGTAATCCGGGGCATATAAAGACTGGGACCAGAAGATAATTACTTTCTCTCCATTTAAACCCATTCATATTTTTCGATCCCATGGGTTCTACCGGAAAGGGCGTGACTTCGTCACTCTATAGCAGGGGGGCCCAAATTCTTCCCAGTGGAGGGCCAAAATGTAATCGTGGGGAGGCTCGTGGGCCAAAATTAAAATTTTTCAGTATATTTAGTCAAATATGTGGGAGGCGGCTGAACAGGATAGGAGCTCAACAGCGCCACCCTACCATCAATGTATCACAATGTTATTCTAGGGTCAGGAATGGAAGTGCACCTATAAAAAATATTCAATGAGAGCGAGCGCAGATTCCAAGCGCTGATGGCGGAAAACAATAATATATACAGTGGGTAAGGCGCGGGCCAAATAAAATCGGTCGGGCCAAACTTGGCCCGCGGGCCCCAAATTGGGCAGCCCTACTCTATAGAGCTCATTAGTCCCTCCCCTTCCGGTGGTCCCCATGGGACCTATGAGATCGTAAAATATGAATATAAAAGGGGCGTGACTTCGCCACTCCATACTTGCAGAACTGCAGGAATGGAAACTGTGTTTGTGTACATGCATGTCCGTGATGAATTGATGGCACTCATTGAAACAATGATATGTGTCAGTAAGCGCTCCGCTAGTGTTATTCTAGGTGGTTCTGTGTTATTCTTTATCTGTGTATTGTTGCTACTCACTTTAGCGAGATGTCAGGCTTCGGCCCTTATCCCATCGCGACCTTTTCACCCTAGAGACTTGAGAGACTTCAAAGTTTAAAATATTAACCTTATATTGGAATTTGGCGCTTGTAGTCAACCTTTTGAGTTATTTATAATTGAAGGCTAGCCCTATTACGTATGAGTGACGAGATTAAATTAAATACGTAAATCAAACTTTAAAATGCTACTTTTGGATTTGAATGTGAGATTTGAGTGTATATGAACTTTTATTGTGTTTAATCGCTAATGAGAACGAGATAACATTTTACTGTCCACCAGAGGGCGTGAACAACCAAAGTAACAGAAAAACTGAAGATTGTATTTGTATTTTCCTTTAATGTTAGGTCTGTCTGTGTGTGTGTGTGTGTGTGTGTGTGTGTGTGTGTGTGTGTGTGTGTGTGTGTGATTAAACATTCTGTCCCCATTCCTTTAAACTTCTGCTGGAGGAGTTTAAAGGAACTATAAAGCAATTCACTCACACACAGACACAGACACACAAACACACACACACACACACACACACACACACATCCTTCTGCTAAACATATTTGCATCCCTAATCTGATTTGCGGGTTTTATGATTTTATGTTCTGTATGACTTCAGGTTCACATAACAACACATATTAACACTTTGTCTGATAACAAAATAGTAGGAGACTACAAATCAATACTTTATTTGAAGGTAAGGCTTCTGATCTTCAGTTTGATGACTAATTAGGCCACACTAGGTCCTTATTAGGCCATCAGGAAATAACGACGCGTAGATTATCTAAAAGAGACCCTATAAGAAACCTGTGTTTGACTTCTGCCTGGGTTCAACTTTCAACTAAACCTAAGCAGAGGCTGCCTGCACATAATATCATGAAGACATTCTCCGCACTCTGTGTTGCACTAATGCTGCACTTCACTGCCGTTGATTTGCAACCAATTGAATGTGCATATCTGGTTGACATAAAAAATCAATCCCATCAGACCTATTCAAAGGTAAGACACGTGGAATCTTGCATTTGGTTGGATGTTGTTTGTTGGTTTTATTATGGCTAAATTGTTTACCCTTCAAATAGAATTTAATGGACAGTCTCGTGCAGTCGGTGACCACAAATAAATTATGTTGGGTATGTTAAAAACATTATTTATATTTATATTATTTCTAATCATTAATATATTTTTTTCTTTTTTCTAATCATTATATTATGTATGTTTCTGTTATTGTTTTTGTTAATCTGTTATTTTTTCTGTTTCATCTTATTTGTTTTATTTCCTTATTCAAGGGGGACTTCTTTTGTTTGGCTGAGAAAAGTCTACATATTCATAATATGTCTGAATTTGACAATTCATGGAGATTGACCGACAGTTTGACCCAATACGTCAAAGTAAGCTGTTATTTTCAATGTAGAAATCATATATTACATTCTTTCTTGTTTTATTTGCACTCACTCTAACCCTTTTTTTCCTCAGAGAAGTTCTAATTGCACATTTCCCAACCAGGAGAAGATTTGTGTGAAGGATCTTCTATCCATCATTAATAATTGTGCCTCGAAAAAATGGCATTCAGAATGCAATTACAAAATGGCATCCAATAAAGGGCGCAAACATAGGTTTGTTTCCATGCCAAATTAGCAAAAGTTGTCACCAACCAATTGATAAGGAGTTACATTTGGACCCTGACATTTACTATTGTATTGTGGTAAATGTAACTATTGTATTGTAAATTTATTTCTACAATGTGCAATTATGCATTGTGACAAATTGTATTTTCTATTTTGTGAAACATATTTATGCAATAAAAGTTCCTAATCATAAATTGATTTCTAATGGATTTTATTGTATTTGAGCCAATTATTATTAACCTCTGTGCTAATCAGTACGACATTATGACACGTACAGACCCATTCAGTTCAGTAAAAACTGATGAAACACTACTGGACAGAACCACTGCAAATGTATCACATTTTATTTGTTTCATACATATTTACTGAATGGGTTTACTCACACACAGACTGAGGTTGATTGAGGTTTCCAGCCCAAAATATAACTGGAATTACTAGACTCAATTTTGTATGTTGTACACTAGCAGGCAAATCTACTAAATGTAAATCCCTCCCTAATGAATTATTTCATTATGTATTAACTTATGTTGGTGCGGGTGTGTGTCTCTGCAGGTATGGGCATGTTTATAGATATGAATAGTGCAGATTAATGTGCGTATACAGATACCGACATTAGATGAGGGTCAACAGTATAATGGATTTAGGGTATTTTTAGGTTAGATTTAGGTTTTTTCTTTCTTTCAGTAATGTGAAGAAGTTAACAAACAATATGGTATTCTAGATTCTTCCAATTGAATTGCAAATATTTCACATTAATTTATGTCCTAACATTGCATGTGTAAACCAATTTAAAAAATGGATTTTAATGACTGAATTCAACAAAATATGTGACATAATACATGGAATAATTTAATAAATTAACTATAGAGATAAAGATTGGTGAATGTAAACAGTTGACATACAGCATGATATAACGCCACTTTTCTTGCACTGCAGTACACCATATAATAAAATATATGCAACAATGTGAAAAAAAATTGCTAGCGCATTTGACACTAAGGTATATGCTTGTAGGCTACATCTCAATAGATATCTGAGAGAAAGAAAAAAGATTTGCTTAGTTTCTAATTGAAAAAATGTCACTACTGTAGGCCCTGGATGGCATGCATGTCCTACCATTTACAACAAGACATTAGTATACTGGCATGGTTTTCTACAAGTTAAGGTCACTGATTTGATGACAAACAAAATGCTAGATCTAACCCTTGCTTTGATTACTATAGTTTACACCAAAAGCTTTAGCATGAAACTCTGTACCATATAATTCAACGCATTACCAGTGATCCTAGACAACAATAGCCAAATGTCTGAGAATATGTGACAGACTGGACATTGGTAATTATTTGGTCTATATCGATCTGTATCATTAAGTGAAACTCATTTACCTGGTGATAAAGGTATCGTTTCTGTTTCAGAAAGTGCACCAATTCCATTTGAGGCAACCTAAGAAATGTTTTCTATGAGCTCTGTTTCGGTCCGAGATCCATTGAATCATGTACATTCGGCTGCATAAGTTGTTCTTTGCTATTGTTGGATCTAACAACCCTGAATAATAACAGATGACACTTTATACATCCCTCAATCTTGAGTAGTGTCCAAACATCGTCACATTTAAAACCATACAGTGTATTCCAATTAACTTTTTACATAACTAAAAACAAATAATACAAATCTTCAAAAATAATGACTTCAGTTCCTAAGTTTAAACGTGGGTTTGCTTGGCAAGGCAACATTAAGAAGACTTCACTGCAAGAGGGATTCGATTACAGCCTCTGGCTTTGCAGATCTCTTCCTGTTAGGAGATAAGCACACGATCAGCATTATCACCAACACTTAGCAGTGAACTGCACCCATTTTTCGTAGAATAACCACATACACTGATAATAATATACAAGCAAACTTTAGTGCTTTGAAAGCATCAAATAGTTTTCTTGATACATATGGGTATATATTATCTTTATATGTTGAGACTGCACGGTGCCGTGGGTACCTCCTGCCGGTCTTGGGTCGACCGCTTTTGCTGCTCTTGGAAGTCCGGGGTCTTTCTAGTTTCATAAGGGACTGGCGCATACTCTCCTCCGTGTAGGCCAGGTACACATGGGACAGGTCCACCTCGAAGGGCTGGGGGGCACATGAGAGAGCATGGACAGAAGGCCAAGTCAAGTACGCAAAACGCATGTTTGGTCATCCTACATACATACACATACAACAATGAGAGTGGAAGCATTGTGTTTATGAAATGCCATATTGTATATTGTTCTCACATCTTTTTCTTTCTTGTCCGGTACTGGGGTCTGTTTCCTCATATTGTTACCAGTGTACGCCACGCATTTCTGAAAGAAAGGGAACGTAAAGAAAACTGAAACTGAAAAACTGATTTAAACCAGAACCCCAACCTCATTCTCAGTCAACCAACGGCAGGATCTATACTATATACAACAAGATCAAATTTGTGTGCGTCTAACACGTGTAATTTACCACTATGGATGTTGTCATGGAAAATGTCATGGATGATGCTCATCCATTCAATCTATCAGCAAATGTTCTAACTAGCATGGCAAGCTCTTTGCAAACATTTCATGTGTGTTTTCAGAACTCACCAGTTGCCACTCTCCTATATCTTCATTCCAGTGCACATAGTTTTCTATCATCTCCTATCATCAAAAACAGTAGGAAAAAAACATCAGCAGCAACGCAGCAAAAAAAAGTAGAATATATTCATATATACAAGATGTACATTACAAAGTCATTCGATGTATGCAATCCATGTTCAAAAAGTGGGTCAACAGCATACCCTATTACAGCAGTTTTAATAAATTAAATAGACATATTGAATCAGGAAATTAAGGGTCATTTTGGGAAGGACACAATGGACATTCACAAAACTTATATCACACAGTGAAGAACATATCTCCATGGGACCCACACTTCTCCCAGTGGCACACACAAAAACATTTTCCGGTAATCCAAATCTCAGATCGACATAGACACACTCTGACACACAAAAAACGTCTCAAGCATACCAGCCCCTAGTGACTCACATATATCCCAATGATTCGCACACACACACACACACACACACACAAACAAACACACATTTATGTCTCTGAGCTAGACACACGTACACAAAGCCTGGCATGGCCAGACGAACTCCATCTGCACTCAGTGAGACGCACACAAACGCTCACTCCCACACACACACCTGGTAGTCCTGGGGGATGAAGTTGTCTATGATGAGCATCTGGAGGCGGAGTTCGCGGCTCAGCTGCCGGATGTTCTCCAGCAGGCCTTCAATCTCCCTGTGATGCTCCTGCTGCAGGTCGGCCATCTGACACACAGGGGGACACAACGCCAGCGCTCTGAGAACCGCCAGCGCTCTGAGAACCACCTCAGCCTGGCCTCCGGTTCAGCCCTTGCTACGCTAACCCCAGTTTTGACTTTTTATTTTTTTCTATTTGAGAACTCTGTTATTCACGTTTGGAGCAGTCAATTTGAGCATTTTTGCCCCATTCACTTTCCCTATTTAATAATTACATTATAAAAAAATATTAAAAGATAAGGTATAAAAAATATAGCTACGAGTAGCAATGTGGGGGTCAAGCAGAATAGGACTCCATTAACTAATTTAGCTGGAAAGATATAATCGGTTAGGTGGCTACATCAAGACCGTCTCAGTGATTTCACCTACAATGAAAGCTATTGGCAAATGGTTATCACAATGAAAATACGTTGAAGTTGCTTTCTAAGGGCTGGAATAGACTTGCTGCTAACAACGCACCCCTAAAAGTCAAATGTCACCAAATTATTTGGGCATCATCAGGATAGGGTCATAAGACTATGAGCCAAGTTTGGTTTGGATACATGAAGGCCTTGCAGAGATATGAGCTCACTTCCTGTTTGACGTCCCCCTGAGGTCAAAGGTCACCAAATTGTTTGGGTGTCCCGAGGATAATCTCATGAGTCTATGTACCAAGTTTGGCTATGATATGTTAATAGCCAAGATGTTTCCATGAGAAATGATTTATTAGCTATATGAAGAGGTCTCACAGAATCACCAGACATTGAAAATAAGTTTGATATATACTCATGTGAAGAGAGAGGAGTTAAAACACATCTTCATTAATTAGAGCCCCCCTAGAGTTCAAAGGTCACCAAATTAATTGAGTGTCCCCATGATGATGTCATGGGTCTATGTACCACGTTTGGTTATGATATGTCAAAGGGCTGCTGAGAAATTGGCTTACTTCCTGTTTGGCACCTTCGCGTTGAATTTGATTGGCTGTCGCGACCAAACAGTTTTGAATATGAAAAATCTATTTGATGTTTTTTTTGGCCCATGATCTGACCATGATCTTTGCCAAGTTTCGAGATGATTGGACAACATTTGTGATAGGAGATGCATTTTGAAGGTTTTTGACATAAACCAAGATGGTGGAAAATCCATCATGCCGCAAAACGACGACAAAGGGTCGACAATGACAACTTTTGACCATGGCGTTCTATGGGCTGCCATAGACTCCCATGGCAGGATAATAATAATAGGAAAACATAGAATAACAACGGTTGTCTTGCAGCTTCCTTGCTTGACCCCCAAAAACGTACGTAAAGAAGGTTGTTTCGCAGCTTCGCTGCTTGATCCCCAATAAAATCTGCAATGGTTGGTCTATAAAGGTAGACGGCCACTACATTGAAATATTCCCGAGATTTTGGTAGTGGTTTTGTGAAAATACCTACAAAACTGTAGGACAAGATAATTAGGCAAAATGAATATAATAAATTAAAAGGGAAGGAGAAGAAACAAGCCACAGTAGTGTGGTTAGCTTTGCAAACACACTAATGAGTTCACTTCTTCCTGATCTGGTGTATCTTACCTCTGACTTTGCCGCCATCAGCATGGTCCAAACCTTCTTCAGCTTCTTGGTCTTCCCTTGGGCCTCCTCCTGCAAGCTGGTGTATTTCTCCTCGATGTCCAGACGCTCTTGCTGATTTGGGAAGAGGGAATAGCAGGTGGCTATGTTTAATACAGTTGTCAAGCTTCCCCAAATGGCTCCCAACCCTAAGGTTGGGAACCACTGGTTCCAACTATGATGTTACCTCAGAATCTGACTCGGTAAGAGTATGCTCTAGTGGATTATAGTGCTTTAGTTGGTAGACCGGTTTGCCATGTTACAGATATTATCAGCATCCCTTTCTGACATGTCATAGAAAGTTCAGAATTGATCAGATCTCTGATAGCCGAGTCACTTCCACACATCAGGCAGTTGTTCAGTGGCTGCCACTGATAGGTCTCATGAACTCGACAATTTTTACAATAATGACTGCATGCCAATAATGTCTCATTATTGAAACCAAACTACACCAGCATGATACTGCTGTTGTGGTGTTTTAAAATAATCAGGGCGACAGGAGGCAGGGCTTCCAAGCAAGGCAGCCATCGAAGCAGATTTTATCATGGTTCACATTGGTATCGATTTATTGTCCACAGCCAAAGAAAAATACATGTGATTGTACAATTTTGACCTTTAAGGCATGGCTATAATATCAAGGACTTTCAATTTCAATAACAACAGGGCTACCCGTTTGAAGGTGTCTTTAACTGATGACGTGCTTGTCTTAAGTACAGTTTTTTGTATTTTTATAGGTCTATATTCCTACAATTTGAAAGACTATTTCTCGCTTCAAACAGACACCAGGGCTGACATCACCACAGGCCGCTTGGAGGCGCGTCGGGCTCACTTTGGCCCAACCTCGGAGATGGTCCATAGTAAAGTCTGTAAAGGGAGACTTCAGATCCGACGTAGCAGCAGTATAGTGCCGTGGCAGGCTGGAGTGTCCAACTACCAGCCTAAAGGTTCTGGGATCGATCGGTCTTCTTAGCCTGCTAGATCAGGGGTCCCCAACCTTTTCAGCACCAAGGACCGGTTTGATTCTCCAAAAATTTCACGGACCCGCGGGGGGGGGGGGGTTATGTTGCGCAGGGGTTGCCAATTTGTTAATATTTTCATATAGTGTTGTGCATGCATTCATTTAAAATAACTAGTTCCAGTTATTTATGAACAGTGAAGGTAACAAACTCTTAAAAAAGAACGTGAGCCTGAACAAGTGAAAAATGAACAACTATGAACATAAATATATTGAACTAAACTTAAAGTAACATCTATCAAGTGTAAACATGCACAACACAAAATGTCAGTAAGGGAACTTAACGCGCGTTTGTGATGCCACAGAATAGGCTACAATTCATTTTAATCAGTGGGAGCCCTGTGCTTGTTTCCCTGCAACAAGAAGGTTCCATCTGGGGGTGATGGAAGACAGTGACACCCTTAGCGTGTTTGAAATGTCCAATCGATTGCGCAATTTTGTTTTAGTGGCAGTCATTGCCGAAAACCCGGCCTCGCATAGGTACGTGGTGGGAAATGGAAGCAACGTTTTCAGCGCTTTTACGGATATCTCGGGATACTCCGCTTTGGTTTTGATCGAAAAACCCGCCAGAGAGGTTTGCTCAAACACACTTTTAAGACCACCATCATTAGCTATTTCGATCAATTGATCTTCCTCCTGCACTGACAAGTGATTCGGGAAATTGACAAATGGGTTGCGGATCCACTCATTCGTTCGCCGTGGATCTTTGGAGGATGGGAAGTAACGTTTGAATTCATTTGAAAGTGCAACAAGGTGATCGCGCACCAGCTGCAAGAGAATGGGCCCTGCCTCAGTCTCTCCCAAAATCCCCACTAATGTTTGGAACATATCGAATACTCCCCTGTCCACTCGTCGTCCCCACAAATCAAGCTTGGCTTTAAATGCAGCAACTTTATCTGCCAGTTTAAAGATAGTCGTCATTCTCCCCTGGAGTGTCAGGTTGAGCTCATTAAGCAATCCGAATATGTCACACAGGTAAGCCAGTTTGGACACCCAGTGCTCATCACTAAAATGTGCTGCCAATGGTGACTTTTTTTCTGTAAGAAACCTCTGCAGCGGCTCTCGCAACTCAAACACTCTGGCCAATGACCTGCCCCTTGACAGCCATCTGACATCTGCGTGCAAGAGAAGCCGTTTGTGCTCTGCGTCCATTTCTTCACAGAGCTGTTCAAATAAACAAGAGTTGAGTGCGTGTGCTTTTATGTGGTTGATTATTTTAACTACATCATTTAATACCCCATTTAACTCGGGCGACATTTTTCGGCTAGCCAGCATTTCCCTGTGAATGACACAGTGTGTGGGCTCGCAGTCAGGTGCAACCTCTCTAACCCTTGCAGTGAAACCGGACAGCCATCCAGTCATGGCTGCAGCCCCATCAGTGCAAACGCCAATACAGAAAGACCAGACTAATTTTCCTGACACATAACCATCCAAAGCCCGGAATAGTTCTGCAGCTGTGGTGTTCGTTGGAAGTGACAGCACACACAACAAATCCTCCTGCACATCGTCCTCAAAACTGTACCGTACAAAAAACAGGCAGAATTGCCCTGTTTTTCACATCAGTGGACTCATCGACCTGGATTGCATACCACGGTGAACCATTCACCCTCTCCAACAACTGTGCTTCAATATCCTCCGCTATATCATCAATTCGCCTATGGACGGTGCTGGCTGAAAGAGGTACCGAGCCTATCTTTTTTGCTGCAGCCTCCCCAAGGAGTTCATTGCACATGTCTTTTGCAGCAGGCAGAATTAGCTCTTCCCCAATAGTAAAGGGCTTCTTACACTTAGCAATGCGACTAGCCACTAAGTATGAGGCTTTTAGCGCAGCCACGTTCACAGATGTGGTTGTTTTAAGCACTATTTTTTGTGATTCTTGCTCACGTTTTTTACGCTCGAAGAAGTCAAGGGGTTTGTCTTTAAGTATAGGATGCTTGGATTCTAAATGTCGAATAAGCTTTGACGGTTTCATAGCTTCATTCGACAACGTATCGCCACATGCCACACATAACGGACTTGTTGCATGTGACTCACCGGTCTCTATAAACCCATATTTTAGGTATGACTCGTCATACTTTCGTTTGAAAGACCCTTTCTTTTTCTTTGCGGTTTCTTGCTCATTATCGTCAGTGGGTCTTTTTCCCCCGCTACCCCTTCCAAAGAAACTTTCTAAACATGTCTGTTTTGAGTTGCTCATTTTCGCAGTTTAGCTAACTTAGTGTGACACTACTGTTGAACTGAACAAGTGAAGTGAGCTTAGGCTGCGCAGCCGCTGAAGCCAATACGTGTTGCATGCATGCATTTTGCATGATTTTATTTTATTTTATTTATTTATTCATTTTTTCTCATGTCGTAGCCTACAAACCTACGGCCCGGTTAGGAATGTCCCGCGGCCCGGTGGTTGGGGACCGCTGTGCTAGATCAAGATGCCTGACCCCTTATTGCCCTCAAGCTAATTTGTAATTATTGAAACCCATAAAACCGATACCTCTTTCTCCTCCAGTTCTCTGCGAAGTTGCTCAGCCCGTCTCCGGCGTTCCTCCAGTTCATTGTTGGACTCCTGCAGGAGCTTCTCCTGCTCCTCAGCCTTGGCCAGCAGATCCACGCCTCCCACAATCACCTTCTTCTCCAGGGCAGACAACTTCTCCAGCAGCAACTGGTGCTCCTGCCTACATTGGACAAATGTAGGCAGAACATCATTAAAGGGCCAGTGAACCAAAAATGTCCTATTATTTTTCCCGTCTCCGCCAACAAGATTGTGAATGTTATTCTCTGCTCCCAACTCAAGTCAATTCTTACCTTGACGTCACATCATGATAAAGGAACAGTATGCAAGGGTATGCTAATGCAGCGGTGTCCGTAGGTGTGTGGAGCCCCGTCTGTGCAGTGGTCGGTTTTGATGGCCGAGAGAGGTTTAGCTTCTCATTTAAGCTTACATTCCATATATAACATAGGTCATAATTACGCTCATACACTTACATCTTATGAAGATCTCAGTGCAAACAGCATTGTTTTTTCACTCCTAGCTTGCAACATCAAGCTGAAACTCGGGGTTCACCTAAAACACTTTAGACTCAGTTTAGACTCAATTTAGACTCAGTTTACACTCAGTTTAGACTCAAATTAAGTTTGTATTGACCGTGTTAGATGCAAGCTCAAAAATAAGCTTCACACTTGCCGTCACGCTTGTGAAAGTAGATTGATGTTTGAATCAATTCCTGCATCCATGTCCAAGTCGCTGAAGGTAAAGCCCGACGGGGGAGGCAGTTTACTCACTGAGCTTTGAGCAGGTCCTTCTCCCTCTTCTCCAGCTCGGCCCTGGCCTTGTTCCTCTCTTCCTCCTCCATGTCTAGCTTGGCCTCCAGAGCCTTTCGCTCCTCTTCGATCTTCGCCTGCATCTCCAACATCTTGTCAGGGGAGACCTTCTTCTTCCCTTCAACATGGAAAGGAATAAAATACATTTAACGAGGGTGTGTGTGGCAGGCATGATTTTTTCTGGTTAGTTGTTTTCTTTTTAGTGGAGGGGGCGGGGAAGGAGAAAAACATGGATTCAGGTCATGACAGGTTACATTGTTAGATGACATTTTAAACCATTTCTGCTGCAAGAACACTGCTGCCAAAAAAATGTGAGGGTCAGTTGCGGACGAAGTTCTACAAGAAATCTCAATATCCATTCATTAGGATTCCTTTGATCGGTATTTGTCTGGTAGTGAGCTGAGCGACAGATTACCAACTTGTTATCAAAGAATGAAAAGCTCCTCAGTAGAGGGATTTGAGATAGTCCTTGGACTTTTTGGAGGATTCTCTCCAGGACAAAGTGGATGGGAAAGGGGCAATAGCAGGACGATGGAAGACAAACAGATGCATACAAAAGGATGTGAATAGGAGAGTGTTAACATGGGTTAGACCACAGGACTCGTCTTCCCTTCTCTTGCATCGTCTGATTTGTCTGTCGCAAAAGCCAGCGGGTCGGCCAAACACTGCAGTGGGTTAGGTTAGGGGATGGTGAGCAAAGCTATTCCACAAGTGCATTCAGGAGCATTGAGGATTCTCACACCAACCTCTGTCTTCTTCAATTAAGGTGTATAGGGAGCCAGCAGTCGGCATATTTCAACCAATCAAAGGAAGGGGGAGAGAGAGCAGGGGAGAGCGAGAGAGACAGAGAGAGAGAAAGATAGTGCCACGTTACCACAAGAAAACCTTTTTATACTCTACAGGGTGAAAACACTTCACAGTCAGGGTAGATTGAGGACAAGGTAAAGGGAGCGAAGGGAGACTGTCAGCATGACAGAATGAGGATGGTCAAAGGGGCAGGTGGTAACACCTTGGATTTCTGCTGATAAACATACAAAATACGGTCCTTTAGAGACAATCCTGTCCTGTATAGTTTATTCTGAGTTGAGCTAAACAAACCCTTTTTCAAATCAGGTGCTGTACGGATTGTTATTTCATTGCATGGAAGTAAAAGTGTCATCATCAGATGATCTTCCCAACCACCCAAGTTTTTTACTAATGACTCAAATCTGATCACAAATAAAACACACCATGAAGTGAATGTTCCATCATGAATGGTTCCAAACCAGAGTTTGTAGTCAAATGTCAAATGGTTCAACGATTATCATCAAAGCCTTTTGCAGACCAACTCTTACACAACTGATACTGCAAGGAGGTCATGGCAAGTGGGATACAGCAGTCCTCCTCCAATGTTTGCACAGTGAGGGACATGAAACGAACAGAAAATTGAGACATATTGAGTACATGAGACATATTCCTTTATAATCGCGCAGGTGAATAGAAAGATGGATTACCCGCCCTATATAGCCTACTGTAGACAAACTTATACTTCACCCTTTCACCAAAATATCCAATGTATTGAGAGGATTCAATTATACTTGAGTTTAACTTTTAATTCTAGTGCAAAATAGTGCAGCAAATGGCTTTTTGCGGATAGGGTTGATTATGATGGATTGGGTTTGTTTAGGCTATCACTCTTTGTGAGTTGGAATCCAAAACTAAACTCTTGCGACACAACTGCACAACTTCATTGAAACAACCTATATGCACGTTGCTCGGATTAAGCTTGATCTTATTAAGTGCAGTGATTAATGACACATGCGAAAGATGTTCTGAATTTCGTTGATTTTTACCAAAAAAAAAATAGATAGATAAGAAAACATTTGGAGAAAAAATACAATAGAATCTCTTATTAGACAATGTTCATGTGATTTTATACATCTGTAGTGTTGTGAAATAATTATTGCACAATGATCGAGAAACCGTCAATCTGTGGTTATTCCTCAGACATCAATCATAGTTCAAAATCTATAATTGCGGCATCCCTACTTAGCGATAGCCCTTGTTGACTGATACGGGAACATGCACAGAGGTAGCCATTTGCAATGAATGAACTCTCATCCGAACCACAAAATGGTTCAGATAACATGAGTCCCAGTTATATCATGAAGCCATACCGCGTTAGTGTTGCAGGCAGTGTACCTTCAGTTGTGACAGGGGGACTGATGGGGGTCTGGGTGTATGTGGGCGAGGGGTAAAGCAGGTAGGTCAATCGGTTGGGGTTAAATGGGCTCAGAGCTTTGTAAATGGAGCTTAACATACACACACACACTCACTGGTAAGAGCCTTGTTCTCAGTGGTGGCCTGCAACACTGAGGTGAAGCAGAAAGAGCCTGAGCTACTTCCTCTGCTTCCTGCAACAAAAACATGGGAGGCACCACAGCCACCACAGAGAGAGAGAGAGAGAGAGAGAGAGAGAGAGAGAGAGAGAGAGAGAGAGAGAAAGAGAGACAGATGAGAAAGTCGCAGTCAGTAAGGTGAGACAGAGCCTGAGCTACTTCCTCTGCTTCCTGCAACAAACACATGGGAGGCACCACAGCCACCACAGAGAGAGAGAGAGAGAGAGAGAGAGAGAGAGAGAGAGAGAGAGAGAGAGAGAGAGAGAGAGAGAGAGAGAGAGAGAGAGCGAGAGAGAGAGAGAGAGAGATGAGAAAGTCGCCGGCAGTAAGGTGACTTGTGATTTGAGTCAATCAGAATTCTTGGGGTCAAGATTCAATTCCCTGTTCAAAAAGAAACTTAAAAATAAACTTACCTCCCACACATACTACTAAAAACCTCTCACACATCCTACTGAAACTACACATCTCTCACCAACTACTGAAAACCTCCCACAGACAATTCTGAATATTACTGACATACCTCTCATACATACTACTGAAAAACTCTTACACACAGTGCTGAAAACCTCCCACACACACTATTAAAAAGCCTCACTCACAATGCTGAAAACCTCTTACACACACAATACTGAAAACCTCTCAATATACTACTAAAACTCTCTTATTTACAGTATTGAAACTCTCATATACAGTATGGAAACTCTAAAATATACAGTATTGAAACTATCTTACATACACTACTAAATACATAAATAGTCAACTTTAAGAAGAGAATAAAACAAGTTAGCCAAAGCCACAAATAAAATACAAAATACAGTTGCAAAAAAAGATTGGGAACGTTCTGAATCATCTGCATTAATGGCTCCTGAAATATTCAGTTTTTTTGTAAGTGATAACAAAATATTAAAAAAAGTGTGTTTAAAAAAAAGAACACAGAACATTCAACTTTTATGTTACATTGTTAATTAGGTTCTTCAAACATTTAAAACATGGTTTGGAAAAGGTATGTGAACCACTGGGATAATGCATTTTGCTCAAGGGGGGAATTGGAGTCGGACAAGACCACATTGTGCCGTGACTTGCAGGGAGTCATCGAAGATACCCAAAAGATGGTGAAGTAACAAAGGCTCCATTGAGTTCTGTACCTGTTACGGCATCTGCCGTAGATCCTGGCGGGAGCCAGGATCACTGTGTGTTTTGTCTGTCTGTCTGTGTTTTCCTGTTGTGGGCAGAGTTAACCGAATCCAGCTTCTCCGGACTCCACCTTCTCATACTCATCCATACACATCTGTGGATCATCATATCACCAACTCCTGTTTATCAACCCTGGCTTTTCTAGCCTGCCTCCACCCGCCTAAGTACTTCCGCTCAATTTGAATTTCCCTTCAGTACTAGGTCTGGGTCTGCAGTATGTTAGTGGGTTTTCTCCGTCTAAATTTTCTGCGTCCAATCAGCGAACAGAGGGAGTGGCTGAGATCAATGATGTTAAATTCAGCTCTCGTTGACGGACATCTTCACGCACAGTGATTGGTTTGTTTACAGCCTGCGCGCAACGTGATTCCCGGCCAAAAGTTAGCGATTGGTTATGGCAGATCCAGAGTGGCACTGGGTGGATCCAATAGTTTTAAACTTCAACAGACACCCGCCTTCAAGTGAGTTAACGTTTGTCAATTGAGTAGGTCCAGACTCTCTGTACAAATGAAATTAACTACGAGAGTCTGGTAGGACCAGGCTACGGCTTCCCAACCATTCATCGCCATCAGTCTAATTTTGTATCTAGCATTCCTGTATTCCATGTCTCTTCGTTCCAACATTATGGATGTCGGGTTCTAACCCTCTGCTTCCATCAAGATCTTCCCACTTCTGCAGCACTTTCCTCCGACACCACCTTCCCGGTTTCCTCACTGACCCGGCTGGACTCCCACATCAACCAGCTTCTGCTCATTCACACTATTGCTGACGCAATAACATAGTTAACGCTGCCGTGCTCCAACTCGTCATACTTCATCAGGGGCGCCGCTGTGCTTTTATTTCCAGCCTGCCTGCATCACTGTAAGTGATAACCTGCCTTGCTGACTGCAAACTCAATCCTAAATTTCGGTGTAGGCAAGTGTAGCTAAATATTTTACAATTAATCAGTCAAAAGCAGTCAGAGCAAGATGTGGCAAATGCCACCGAACTGCCTCCGCTCTGGATCGGCACCAACAGCAGTTCCCCCCCCCCCCCCAGTCCGTTCCGGAACCCCTGGACCTCATCGCAGTGCCCCGGATCTATCATGAACTTGGCGCAGTGTTCAACAAGCAACACGCCTAACCCTTGCCACCACATCGCCCCTACGACTGCGCCATCGACCTGTTGCCGGACTCGCCACTACCCAGCAGCCGTCTGTTCAACCTCTCCCGACCTGAGCAGGAGGATATGGAGGGGGACATCCGGGACTCGCTCGCGGCAGCACTCATCCGCCCCCTCCTCCTCACCCTTAGGGGCAGGTTTCTTCTTTGTGGCCAAGAAGGACGAGACCCTTCTCCCCTGTATCGACTTCAGTGGTCTCAACAACATTACCGTCAAAAATAAATGACCCCCTTTGTCCCCCTGCAAGGCGCCACCATCTTCTCCAGACTGGAGGAGCGTACCATTAGGTTCGCATCCGTGAGGGGGACGAGTGGAAGATGGCCTTTTTTAACACCCCTGGGCCACTTCGAGTACCTCTTCATGCCGTTTGGTCTGACTAATGCCCCCCGCCGTTTTTCAAAGTCTCCTGAACGATTGTTTAGAGAATGTTCATGTGATTTTATCCGTAGCATTGTGAAACAAATGATTGCACAATAATTGTGAAACCGTCAATCTGTGGTTCTTCCTGATGTCAATCGTACATCAACATCTATAATTGCTGCATCCCTATTTAGCGATAGCCCTTGTTGACTGATACGGGGACATGCACAGAGGTAGACATTTGCAATGAATGAACTCTCATCCGAACCACAAAATGGATCAGGTAACATGAGTCCCAGTTATATCATAAAGCCATACTGCGTTAGTGTTGCAGGCAGTGTACCTTCAGTTGTGACAGGGGGATGGGGGTCTGGGTGTATGTGGGCGAGGGGTAAAGCAAGTAGGTCAATCGGTTGGGGTTAGATGGGCTCGGAGCTTTGTAAATGGAGCTTAACATACACACACACTCATTTGAAAAGCCGGCCACACACCGGCGCCGAAGCGCCCCGGTGCGCATTTCACACGCGTCAATTGCCGCCCCCAGCACCAATATGAAGTGTCGCGCTGCAGCACCGTTGTGATTATGTTTTGAAAGAAGCAGATCAACAAACATAGTCGGTATAGGCTACTATAACGTTATACCAGTTGTTTTATGACTACATGTATGCATCGTGGAATTATTTATATAGTGCATCAACAATCTCCATATGTAAAGGACCTTGTATCAAGCCGGGATGTACCAAACAGCTTAAGAAAATCGCTTTTTCAGGGGCAGCGACGCTAGGGAATGGGACAGTGACGTGAAGGATAGTGGGCCGGCGCGGCGCCAAGCGCTTGCGCGCGTCAAGCCGCTGCCGGTGTGGGCTAGTATGTCGGAAATAATGGGGGGCGTTCTTTTTGACGCGCCGGCGTGTGTTGGGCTTAAGAGCCTTGTTCTCAGTGGTCAATGACATTCAGATTTTCTCACAGTCTCTCTCAGAACAGACTGAATGTCAAACAGGTTCTACAGCGTCTCCTGGAGCACCGGCTGTTTGTCAAGGAACTGGAAGGCATGCTGCGCTGCGTAACCACCGCCAACCCCGCCTCCTGGAGTGACCACCTTCCCTGGTAAGAGTTTCCAGCGCAAGAGGCTGAGATCGCTGTCCCCTCGGTGCGGGCCCATATTCTACACGGTCAGCGCATCTGGAACAAGGCTCTGGCTGCGATGCTCCAGGCGTCCGCCCGCTCCCAGCGTCAGGCAAACCGCCACCGGACACTGGCGCCCCGGTACGTCCCCGGAGGGAAAGGTTTGGCTCCTTGCCAGGGAGCTTCCACTGAAGGTGGCATCTCGGAAGCGCTGTACATCCGATACGTAGGGCCGTTTGAGATTGAGGCTCCCTGCTTAAACCTGTCTCCACCTCCCCTCTGGCGGTGACGGCAACGGCGCCGCCGCCATACCGCATCGTTGACAACACCGCTGTCCTCCGACACCACCTTCCCGGTCTCCCCCTCCGACCAGGCTGGACTTCCACATCAACAAGCAAATAAACATTTTGACTTAACAACCCGCGTCTGTTGTCGTGCGTTTGGACTCCCCCTTTCCTTGGGCCGTAACAGTACCATTGATAACTAGATAACATAAATAACTTTTATTTCCAAAAAAAGATTAGCTGGTCTTCTAGAATAAATAAGCCCATCTAAATCATAAGGAATGATCATTAATAATATTTAAAATGATCATGTTTTTTTCACTTGGTATGAGTCAAATACACTCACACACAAACACTCGAGCATGTGAGTTTTTTTAGTATATATTAGATGTTTTCAGTAGTTTGTGTGAGAGGTTTTCAGAAGTATATGTAGGAGGTTTTCAGTGGTGTAGATTAGAGGTTTTTAGTAGTATGTGTGAGAGATACAATTAAATTAAGGCCTATACGCCCCCCCCCCCCCCCCCCCCCCCCCCCCATGAAATGTATCGGTGAACCAATATTCTATGTACACTCAAACATGTTTCCTTTCAGCATTTCACACCTTACATTTCCATATAGATAGTAAAACGGGAAAGTACCAACTGGTTAATAATCAATCGGATGACTGCAGAATCTTTATCCATTGATCTTATTAATGGAGATCTGCAGAAAAACCGCATGGAGACGTGCATGCATCTGTGCAGAAATTTGATGTCACTCTATAGGTGTTAACCCAAAAGGGGATATCTGCTAATTTCACACCATTCCAAGAAGTCATCTTCAAAAAACAACTCATCAGTATCGTCACGTACACATACACTTACTTTTTGTCTGTGCGTTAACTCTTTCATAGGTACCTTAAAAAAGGTACAATATGTTACATTTCCGCATTGAAATATCTGAAAACAACTAGACCTGTTATATATTTAGTTGGGTTTTGTACTTCAAACCTACCCAGAAATCCTTTTTAAAAGTTTTTTTTTTAAGTTTTATTCACAGTAACAGTCCGTTACATTTTGAAGCATGGCAATGGCGTCATATGGCCTTTTCCCCTAACAACCAGGGCAACAGAAATACTAATTTATTTATAGGATATATCTTCATAAAGATCTACAATGTGTTACTTCAAAGACATCAAGACAAGGCCCACAATATACTCGCCACCAAAACAGTTTGACAACAGAGCGTCATAGGTTTCCAGTAATGTTACGACATGTTCTGCAGGGAAACTGCTAAAACGGATTTCCATTTAGACAATTCCACAATTTTGATTCATACATGACCCCTGTGCCTTTCAATTTAAGGCCAAGGCCGCATGTGTGGGAGGGGCTTGTGACCGAGGGAGAGGACTCCTCCCTACCTCTTCTCCTCCTGCGGCCTTCTCCTGCCTCTCCTCCTTCTTCGTCTCCGTCGTCCAGCTCCTCGGAGCCGCTGGCCTCCGAGCCAGAGATCTCCTCCCCTGGACGGACACAATACAGTCTCTTAAAACTGATTCCATTTAAAAAAAAACAACAACAACATACAACAAAGAATTTTCCCAGGCCAGGTAAAATGAGATCAATCATTTTGGATCTAGATATTCTACGACGTTACCATATGCATCATATTTACATTTAAGAGATAATATGTACCTCTTAAATGTACATAGGACTTTAAATTTAGATACTGAGAAGACGCCGTTATCCAGCTTTTGGTATCGACTTTTACAAATACATTTTTGAGCAGTAATGACAAAAAAAAAACAGACAGAGGGTAGAGAGGCTGCAAACGTCAAAATAATCTTTAAGAGGACAACATCTTAGCGATGCAGAGATAACAACACATCGTATTAGATGACAGACGTCACAGACCCATGTTGCCAGGAGCCTATCGGTGGCCCCTGGGGGCGGTCCGGGCTTACCTTCCTCCAGCTTCTTCTTGAGGTCCTCGATCTCCTTCTGGAACTGCCGCAGCAGCGCGTCCTTGGGGTCCTCGTTGATTCGGGCCTTGTTTTTGATGTTCTTGGCCCGGTTGGCGTAGCGCAGCGTGCTGATGGTCTCGTCGTAGTTGTAGTCCGCAGGGCCGATGTTCGCACACTGGTGGCCGAGAAAAAACGGAATATTCACAAAACCGCTGTGATTCAGGGGTTTTGCATTCGTTCTCGCCATCGAAATATTGCAAACTCTTTCATTCATTAGAAATGTATGCACAATAAATCAGTTATAGTAACAACTACCCGTGAGATTTTATTGTATTTTTCGCATTTATTGTTTAAATAATTGAGTTGAGATGAAGGGTGTTTCCAGGATTGTTTATCCTCGTTTGGCCTACCATCATGGTCTTGGAGTTGCCACCAAGCGAGTCCTGCAGTAGGCGGGTGAGTTTGGAGTTCCTGTAAGGCACATGGGTGCTCTTGCCATCCACCAGAGCGGAGATGACATTCCCAAGGGTGGAGAGCGAGAGATTGATCTTCGTGGCTTCCTTCAAGCGCTGCCCCGTGGCGCCCGTTTTCCCTTGTCTCTCTGAACCCTGGGATCGGCCGGCGCATTGAAACGGTCAGATAGTCATCAGCGTGACGATAAAATAAAATGCATATAACGGTATCTGTATCTACAGGATATTCAAGTATTTCTTTATAGGTCCGACTCACGGCCAGGTCGACCAGATGGAGTTTCCCCATCCGCACGTGCTGGTTCCCGTCCACACCTTTCTCGCTGCACTCGATGGTGATGGTGAATATGGCGTGGGAACGAGAGCTGTGCTCGTTCATGTTGGTGGCGCCCACAGAACCTGCCGATTAGGGGAGAGGGAGAGGGAGATTCATCCACATTCAGTGCCGGCGGGTTCATTGGAGTTGTCCAAAAGATGATGATTTTGCTTACGGTTTTTATGGCCCAGTGTCATGATTCTGTCCATGTCATCTGCATTGTTCACTACGTATCCTGAGAGGTCTTTGATGTAGACGCCAACATCTGGCCTTTCTTTAACCTGTCGAGGGAAAAAAACGCTTATCAACATCCATTATAGGTTAGGATAATGCATGTTATACTGCGTCACACTATAGTTATTAGCCAAACAAGCAATGCAGCGTATTTTGAGGAATTTACAATCAATTAATATCAATTGTAAGGGTTTCTAGATCTTAACTTGAAATATCACTAGAATAATGACCAGGGCTTGCGTAACACTAAAGTAAAAACAAAAGATTCGCTAGGACCACAAGAAGATAAAACATAATGTACTTTAAAGGTTCCATGGCATGAAAAAATCACTTTATGAGGTTTTATAACATCAGTGTTTCCCCCAGCACTGTATGGTGAAGGTGGCCGCCTTAGCAACACTAGGGCCCCGCTTTAACTACCAATGAATTGAGAAAAGAAAAAAATATATATACATATATATTTAATTATTATTATTATTATTATTATTATTATTATCATTATTATTATTATTATTATTATTACGCATTAAAGGTCCCATGACATTCCACCAGGTGTGGTGTGATTAACCATTACAAGCCGTTCTGGAAATCTGCCAAAACCGCTTGTAACGGCTCATCTATCCGTCACACATCTAGGTGGACACGCCAACCTGTGATGTCATAAGCGGCAGATTTCCAAAACGGCTTGTAACGGCTAATCACACCACACCTGGTGGCATGTCATGGGAACTTTAACAAATTACAAAACTCTCATAGGGAAGAAAGCATTCTTCCAGCAGGTACAAAAAATATAGATAAATAATTTGTTGGTAATACTGTTTACAACAATATTCGTGCCATAAAGCTTTTTGAATGTTACATTACATTTTGTCTTTACATTACATTACATTTACATTACATTTTGTCTTTAAGAAGGTTGTCTCATATCTAGCTGTGGTGAGTCTTGAAGCTAAGAATTATAGTGTTTGGCATTGCAATTGGTTGTACTAACTTTAACCCTAGTTTCTGCAGTGTTGGTTTTTGCTGTGTTGTTGTTGATAGTAAGGTCGTTGAGTCTAGTTTCGGTCACAAGGTGTGAACAATAGGCTCGATTGACTGGGCGGAGCTAAGGCTGCCTATTTAGCAAAGTTAGGAAGCTGACAAACTCAGTTACATTACATTTTGTCTTTAAGAAGGTCGTCTTATATCTAGCTGTGATGAGTCTTGAAGCTAAGAATTATAGTGTTTGGCATTGCAATTGGTTGTACTAACTTTAACCCTAGTTTCTGCAGTGTTGGTTTTTGCTGTGTTGTTGTTGATAGTAAGGTCGTTGAGTCTAGTTTCGGTCACAAGGTGTGAACAATAGGCTTGATTGACTGGGCGGAGCTAAGGCTGCCTGAGCTACCATGTGCATTTAAAGGCCAAGTGTTAGTAGCGTCAGGACCCTGTAAACGAAGACCCGGGAAACAAAGACTAAGGGAGTCTCTCTGTGGGAGTCCCGGGAGAGAACCCGGGAAACAAAGACTAAGGGAGTCTCTCTGTGGGAGTCCCGGGAGAGAACCCGGGAAACAAAGACTAAGGGAGTCTCTCTGTGGGAGTCCCGGGAGAGAACCCGGGAAACAAAGACTAAGGGAGTCCCTCTGTGGGAGTCCCTCGAGGAAGACCTTAGAGGCCACGGTATTGTAGTTATGTGTCGTACTTCAATTATCGTTAGAATCTCTACTCATAGACGACGCCAAAATAGATCCTCTGCTCGGCGTCGTAACCCATCCAATCTACGCCATTTACCCACCCTCGCCACCACTGACCTTGAAGTGATGGGAGGACTCCGGAACTGCCAGTCAGCAGTCAGAAAGGCAGACTCTATTTCGGCCTACGCGTCCCTCAATACCCTCCATTTCCTGGCCCTGACAGAGACCTGGATCACTCCAGAGAACTCTGCCACTCCTGCTGCCCTTTCCACTGTTTACTCATTCTCACACACCCCTAGACCTTGGGGGCGAGGAGAAGGGACCGGACTCCTCATCTCTCCGATTTGGTCCTATCAGGTCCTTCCACTAGAACACTTGGCCAGATCTGCATTTGAACTCCACGCTGTCACTGTCACCCTTCCTATCAAGCTCTTCATTGTGGTAATCTACCGTCCCCCTGGTCCCCTTCGTGACTTCTATGACGAAATGGACGCCCTTTTCAGCTGCTTTCCTGAAAATGGCACACCACTCGTTATACTTGGCGACTTTAACATCCTGCCAGAGAAGTTGCACTCACCTGAATTAACCAACTTTTTTGCCACCTTTGACTTAACACTATCCCCTTCTCCTCCCACACACAGGGCGGGGAACCAGCTTGACCTGATATTCACAAGGTCCTGTGGCACCTCTGCTCTCTCTGTTACCCCACTCCCCGTGTCTGACCATCAATTTGTTGCTTTTTCTCTCCCCTTAAAGTCCTCTCCCCCCTCCTCTCTAGTCCCCACATTGTCACCACCCGCCGCAACCTCAAAACTCTCTCTCCCTCTACGTTTGCCTCAACTGTTCTGTCTTCACTACCTTCTATTGAACAATTCTCTCAACTATCCACATAGGAATCCTCTGACACTCTGCTATCCTCCCTCTCCTCCTCTTTGGACTCCCTCTGTCCCTTCCACTCCAGACCGGCGCGATCTTCACCCCCCCCTCCTTGGCTGTCTGAATCTCTGCGGACCCATAGAGCAGAGTTGCGGGCAGCTGAGAGGAAATGGAAGAGATCAGACTGTCCTAATGATCTATCTCACTATCTCTTTCTTCTCTCTGATTTCACCTCCACTGTGTCAACAGCCAAATCTGCCTTCTACCGGACCAAAATTAACTCCTCCGCCTCAAACCCCAGGAAACTGTTTTCCTTGTTATCTTCCCTCCTCAACCCTCCCTCCCCTCCTCCTCCTTCCTGCCTCACTGCTAATGACTTTGTTACCTACTTTACCCACAAAGTAAAGGACATTAGCTCCTCTTTTATCACTGCCACCATCCTCCCTCCCCCCACCCCCACCTCTGCCTTTACCCAATTCATCCCTCTCACCTCAGACGAGGTCAACAGAATTATAACATCTAACCATGCCACCACCTGCCCCCTGGACACTATCCCTTCCTCCCTCCTCCAGGCTGTGTCAAACGACATCCTGCCATTTCTCACCGCACTTATTGACTCCTCCCTCACTTCTGGCATTGTTCCAACGTCTTTCAAGACTGCCAGAATAAAGCCTCTCCTCAAAAAACCAACCCTTGATACCACTGACATTCAGAATTGCAGACCGGTATCTCTTCTTTCATTCCTCTCTAAAACATTGGAACGTGCCGTCGCTAACCAACTGTCCTCCTATCTCTCATCTAACAACCTGCTTGACCCTCACCAGTCAGGCTTCAAAAAAGCACACTCCACTGAGACGGCTCTGACACGGCTTTTCCTATCACTGCTATGCTGATGACACTCAGCTTTTTCTCTCCTTTCCCTCATCTGACAAAGCCCTGATTGCAACACGCATATCTGAATGTCTGGCAGAAGTCAGCACCTGGACAACTGGTCACTTACTGGTCACTGTTGAGAACATCACTGTATCTCCTTCTCCAACTGCCAAAAACCTTGGTGTAGTGTTGGACAATCAGTTATGCTGCACCGCAAACATCACTGTGGTGGCCCGATCCTGCAGATTTGCACTTTACAACATCCGCAGGATCCGGCCCTTTCTCACAAGGGAAGCAACTCAGCTTCTAGTCCAATCACTGGTCATCTCCCGCCTCGACTACTGCAACTCGCTCCTGGCTGGACTCCCTGCCTCTGCGATTAAACCCTTGCAGCGCATCCAGAATGCGGCAGCGCGCCTCGTGTTCAACCTACCAAAGTTCTCACATGTAACCCCCCTCTTCCGAGACCTCCACTGGCTCCCTGTAATAGCTCGCATCAGATTCAAGATGATGGTACTGGCATACAAGGCAGTCGATGGAACTGCCCCTGCCTACCTCCAAGCATTAGTAAAGCCACACACCCCAGCTCGATCCCTCTGCTCAACTACCTCAGCTGGACGCCTGGTACCGCCATCGCTAAGAGCAAGCAAAGGTCGATCAGCGAAGTCACAACTTTTCTGTTTTGGGACCTCAGTGATGGAACGAACTCCCTACCGATGTCAGGATCGCAGAGTCGCTCACCAGCTTCCGCAAAAGACTCAAAACTCACCTGTTCAGAGTTCACCTCGACTCTGCATAGAAACCAATGCACAGCCACCATTGAATGTTGTACGTCCTGGCACTTGCACATTGCACTTATTCAAGGTACTTAATTGTGTAGCATCAACAGTAGCTGCTATCGTTGCTTTACACGGGGAATGGGTTAGCCTAGCGATTGTAATACTTGCACTTGGTTCTATGAACATCTTTACTGTACCGACAGCGATATATTGTTTCACTTCTTATGACAAATGTACTTATTTTAACAAATGCATTTATTGTAAGTCGCTTTGGATAAAAGCGTCTGCTAAATGCCCTAAATGTAAATGTAAATGTAAATGAATGGAATTGAAGGTGGGCGCGGGGAAAAGTTCCCCCCTGCGTCTTCCGAATTGGAACAGACAAGGGGGGGAACGGGGAATCCACCGTTAGCGTTGACTGAAACACCTCACTGAAATCTGCAGGCCACCCACGGCAAAATACCCCCACCTTGACTAAGACATTTCCGTTATCACACCGGTGCCGAAGCGCCACAGTGCACATTTTACGCTCATTAAGTTCCGCCCCAATAGGAAGCGTTGCGCTGCAGGACCGTTGTGATTATGTTTTGAAAGCAGCAGATCAACAAACATAGACGGTATAGGCTACCTTAACGTTATACCAGTTGTTGTATGGCTACATATATGGCCCTGAAGCACATGATCCTCTGTTTGTGCTTACAATGATAGTCACATTAATTCGTAGTTACTTTATCTACTGTCAGGCACTTTGTTTACACTTACTCACTTTATTTACTGTCATTGCTCATTCTTTTTGTATTGTGGAATTATTCATCTAGTGCATCAACAATCCCCATATGTACAGGACCTTCTATCAAGCCGGGACGTACCAAACAGCTTTAAAAAAGTGTTTTAGAATATTTACAGAACACGGTCAAAGGCTGCGTGCACCACCACTGTAAACAGAGCGCATTGTACCATGGACGCAAGCTGCTCAGGACCACACCCCCTCCCTCCTCCTTGACCCGCCTCGCTCCCCCTCATTTGCATTAAAGCTACAGACACCGAAACGGCGCGTTTGGAGAAAGCTCAATGTGCGACTGGCTCGTAGTGGCTGTAATTCTGCACCACTGCTGAATTTCGGGAACGTCTTCAAATACTGTTTAAGGGGCCCACTAATACCTATATTAAAGCATCCATAAAGTAGCATGCCATGAGACCTTTAAGACAAATTCAAAAAATAAATAAATGTCAAACTTGCATTACATATTATAATACAATTATATAAATGACAATAATTATAATAATATCAATATCTCCAAAGAAGTATTTCCCCGATGTGTATCAGAGATATAGCTTTCATTACAATTTTTTTTATGTTTTATAGCTAGTATTTGCAATTGGACATATATTCACCTCAAGCCTCTGCAACTGATCCTTGCCCAGTAAGTCCCTAACCTCTTCATTGTAGATCTCCAGGTATGACACACGGACCAGAAACCTATAGAGAGGGTAGATAGGCTGTGATTTGAACGTTCAACCAGGATAGAATAAAATGGGTCAGGTTTACCTTTTTATTCATAGCTCATATAACATTACAATAACATTTTGCCATACCGGGTGTCACCCTCTGCCTTTGCGATGTGACCGAAGACATGAGCGAAGGAGTTGGGAATGATGCCCCTGAGCTCTGGCACTGCCCTTACGCCCTCCATGGTGAACGTTTTACCAGTGCCAGTCTGCCCATATGCAAAGATAGTTCCTGTAATACACAACAGGGGTCAGTATCAGTATATATGACTTCCTACAATAAGTGTTTACAAATATATATAACTAAATTCCCCACTATTATTGCCTACATTGACGTTTCATAAGTTATACAGTAACCCATCTTAGTATACCATTTGTATGACATGTATTTTAAATGTAAAGGTTAATCATAATAAAAAAAACTATATGATAACTCAAATGTCGTTATTTCCATATATGAGTTTACCATTGTAACCCTCTAAGACTGAGTCTATGATAGGTCGGGCTGTGAGATTGTAAACATCAAGCTGTTTGCTGTCTGGTCCAAACACAGTGTCGAAGGTGAAGCATTTGGGCGGTTCATGCTGAGTTTCTAGTTTGTTAACGGTGATGGTCCCTCGGATCTCGTCCACACTGACGGCCTGTTTGCTGCCCATCTGTTTCTCCTTCTGGTTGAGTGGACGACATCTCACAACAACCTTGACGTTGTCGCTTATCTCGGGTTTGTCGTGTTTATTACTCTGTAATAAAAGGTGTGATTGTATATTTCAGCGTTGACTCTCTCTTGTAAACAACAAATACGCAACAAACTAGAAGAGAAGATGGCGATATAGAGGCCCATATTTCATGGATAATGCAAGATGCTAAGTGGCCCTTTAAAACGAATTCGTTTTTTATCATATGCATCAGCCATCAGCCAAATCGTTATTGTGAATTTTGCAGTTGGGGCAAATAGTAGACAACAAAGCACTGCATGTCATCCTCCACCAGCGCACAATAATTAGTCAAATTAAGATAGCTCAATTCAACATCGTTTGCTTGGCTGCTAGGAAAGCAGACAAATGCTAAGCTGCAGAATGAGCTTATGGGATAGCACAGCGGGACAAAAACACAATCATTTACAAACGTATCTCAAGAGAAAGAGACATTTTAATAAGGGATCAGTGACCTCAATGAAGCGTTAATCAGAGGAGTGGCATCGGTCCACTTCAATAGAAGTATCTGTTAGCATCACATCAGATCGGAGGAAGGGAGGATCCCTCCGCAAACACACAATCACTCAGAGGCGGGGCCGACTTACCGGCATGTTTGAAGTGTAGACTGTAGCGTCTCACGCTGATTGTATAGGAACTGTGAAGCTCAAGCGCTTAAGGCTGTTTTTTTGTTTTTATTCTAGGTGGATTTAAATGGCAGCGCTGTGCCCATAGTATCAGTACCCTGGAAACACTGTTGTCACGACGGACTGGCTGTGCGGCTGCGCAGTGAGTGAAAAGCAGGAGAACCAATCGGCAGCGAGAACACATAACTGTATCAGATGTAAATTCATTAGTTATGTGTAAAAATAACAATCAAAATCTCTTATCAACCTGACGTTAAACAGAATAAATTATTTACATATTAAATGAAAGACTATTTTCTACCATAGCAAAGTTATAGGTATGTTACGTTTGATTTGAGGCCAATACATATCAATATATAACTCCCTACATCCAAACGTGCTGGGTTATATCCCAAATGTCTACTGCCTTGTATGCATCCTACAGCAAGATGCCTAAATTGCCTGTTCCTGAGTGATATGATGATGTATTTTAATTCCCTTATTTTTTGGGGATAAAAGCATCTGGCAAATAAAACAATGATAAAAAATAAAAAATATTATAAATCTCTCATCCGCACACACATAAAAAGTTACCCCCATATGGAAGCACTGTTTATTACACATTAGCAGTTACAGGGTCTGACAGAGTTACAGAACAATGTGTGGTACAAGGGTATTAAACAGTGAGGGGGGGGGGGGGGGGGGGGGGATTTGTGCAAATATCAGAGAGTTCATGTGTAACAAACATGCACATACACAAAAATATACTTTTTTTAATGTAGCAATACTCAACGGACCTCATCTATTTAAGGGAGCAACACATGATTGTCATCTGGAATTATTACACCAATTTCCAGGTCCGCTGTGTTACAGCTGCTCGGTCATTCAGGCAGTGTGACGATCAGAGAAGGGGAATAATGTGGGAGTACTGCAATCCAATCAGCTGAGTCTCTCTAGTGTCTGTAGAACACTGCTGTGAAATAGGCCAGTGTGTCCAGTGCTCTCCTGTGTCACCAGGAGCCGTCCGTCCGGCCTTGGCCTGTGGACCAGCACACGCTCTCCCTGTAACAGACTGAGCTCAGAGTCTTCCTGGGCTAAATAGGTGGTGCTCACCCTGTGCCTGGTGGGAAACAGAGAGGCAAATGTAAAAACGTCAAGAGAAAAGCCGCAGTCAGGCCAAATTCAGTGACTACCGCGAGTACCAAAAGAGTGAATGCTTAGAAAGACAAAATAATAAATATGTTGTCAAAGGACCCTTATGCTCAAGTTGTGTTCCAGACAATGAATCACCTGGTGGGACTGAACTGAGCGGATGCGGCTGATTGCATGGGCTGAGATGCCGCCTGCTTCTGGGGGTTGGAGTTCAGGTCAGAGATCTGGCTCGCCTCCAGTCCTTTCCTGAGGACAGGGGCCTTCCCTTCTTTGAGAATGATTCCTGGTCCATCTCTTCCCAGGGTGAGTGATGGGGCCCACACCTCTAGCGAAGGAGGTCCCGTCGAACCTGAAGAAGCAATCTGATTTCCAGAGGACCAAGAGGAGGTTCTCCGCCTTATAAGAGGGGATTCTTCCTCTGTGAGAAACCGTACTGATTTCGTTGGCTGGCGTGAGGGGGGGGGGGGGGGGTAAGAGAGGGATTATTTAAGAGGTTTCATAGAAAAAAACAAATTATGAATTCAGATTAGATGTACTTTATCTTTCATGGTAATCAACAAAGAGAAAAAAAATATTTGTGTACCTTTTCCGTGTGGTTTTTCTGCGAGTCGGGTCGAACTAGGATGGAGTGAGGGCCATTTGAAAGTTGTCTGTCTTGCTTGAAGGCAGCTTCGTAAGAAACGGCAAAGTCTCTGCTGTTCAGGATGTCGGCAGCAGATGGCGCTGTTGCTTCAGACATCCAGCCCTGAGCTCTGCCAGGAGCAGACAGGAAGCCACTGTGTTTTTTCCTTTGAGGGACAGGGGAGTGGCTAGACACTTGGACCTGTTTTAAGTTCTGTAAGTGGGATTGGACGTTTGAACTCGAACCATGGGTTGTGTAATGGTTGCCCCGATGAGGCGTTCCTGAAAGAACAACATAAAAAATAAATAAGCAAGGGATTCTTTGAAAAGAAACGTAACCCAACACCATATCAAATACCAGAGCGGGTCTTAGCGGTAAGATGTGAGAGATTGTTGTCCGCCCAATCACCTCCGTGTGAATTAAAAGCCCGCCTCACAGTGTCCCAACCTTGGGAGACCCCAGACAGCCTTCCAGCAGCAGCAGTCGCATTGGATTGCATTGTGTGCGGCCCCCCGTTGAGGACAGATGGGCCCTGTCCCATAGAATACCCTGTCCCATCTGCGTTGACCCGGTCCAAGGCAAGGACCACAGCGGGGTTCTTGGGAGCTGCGGGTCTCTTTCCCGCCGTGAATGTGTTATAGGATGCTGCTGCCGGCGCTGCTTTGGTCTCCGTCAGCTTCGCGGATGTCCTGTCATGTCCAAGACAACAAAACAAGAATTCAGTCTGAACATATGGGAAGGACCGGCAGATCTTGTGGCACTACATGAACTCCACAAAAGACATCAATGTACCGTTGCTGTTTAATCATTTAGCAGATGGGTTTTATCTTAAGTGACTTTTAGAGAGTTCAGATGCAGGACACTTGGGTGTGTTGCTTTAAAAAGGTTGACTGCAGACATAACGGTTGGAATCGAAAAAGAGCTTGGAGTGAAGGCTCCTATAAATCACTTTTTAGTGTCTCTGTTGAATTGTGGGAATATACAGTAACTGTGTAGTGGGGTTACTTAGCTAAACTACATTCACCTGATGCTTACCAGGAGCATAGAAGATATCTCTCCCTGCCAGCTCATTTGCTCTTAAGGCTCTAAAATAAAGCAGGAGCTTTATTTCACATTTACTTTTTTTTCCACATTTGTCATGCTTTGGTTTGTTATTACTTTCAACACCCCACACATCTTTGTCATGTACCCTTTATCAGACTCACTTAATTACCATACACGCCTCTGGTTATCTAGATTAACAAATTAATGCTTTACTTTATGGTACGCATGATTCCGTTTGGCTTTTGTTACAACCCAGAGCCGCGCGGCGGCAACACCACACTATCCTGCCTTTGAATAAACCCCCAGCCTCCCCCCCATTTTGTTTACACCATTCAAAATGTCAATGGTCTTCAACCCCCACAGTAAAGGCCGGCAGGGATCGCGGTGGGCGCTCACCTGAGCACCGGAGTGACGTAGTTGGCGGGCAGGATGCCAACCTTGCTGGTTCTCAGGGACAAACCGCGCAGCCAGCCCTCGTTGAAGCGGCCGTACACCCCTACCATCTCGCCCTTCTTCAGCTCCAGCTCCTCGGGCCGTCTGGGCTTGTAGGAGTACAGCACTGCACACCTGCGTGGTCCAACAGCCGGAGCTAATCAGCATATTTTCTTCCCACAAGGGCTTCAGCCGTCATTGCAGCCTACGATTTCAGACAGGCGTCTCACAGAAACGGGGCATGTAATATCTGAGCTGCCGTCATCCTGGTTGGTTATTCGAAGGCTTGATACAAAAGACGATGGTTGGTCATGAGGATGTTTTTGTTATGGATGTATTCAAAGATATTTGGTGGTTCAAAATGAAGACAGCCGTGATTATTCAAGGCCTTATACAAAGAAGTGATTGTTGTTTCCCATGATGTTCTTTGAGGCTGTGTGAGCCTCCTGGAAGCACATTCTGGCATCACAGTGTGACGCATTAGCGTTGTTATCATTACTCACACGCTGATGGAGAGCTGCTGGGTGGAGGCGTTCTTGACCTCCGCAGAAGAGCCGGCCACCTGGGGGCTGACCAGCGCCATGGTGATGGTGGGTGGGGTCGCGCTGTTCATCTTCTTCTCGCCCTGAAGAGCGCGCAGTGAGTGAGTCAACATGGGTTCCATCGTGAAATAATAAGGAGGGAAAGAAGAGATGATGGTGTTACAATGGAATTTGAGCTGAATAAAAGTGACTTCCCAGTTTGAAGGCGAAATTAAAAAAGGTAGGGGATGGGTATCAGTCATATTGTGTGCTTGGGAGTATGAGGTTGTGTATGCCGAGAATTTATGTGGAATCCCGCTTATTGTTAATACATCTGACTCAGAGACAGAAATACTTTGGTGATCCACGTGGGGAAAAGGGCTGGTTTAAAAAGTGTTAACAAGTGTCAAAGAAACACAGAGGGATTAGATACAAACACATGCCTGAATACAGTGTCAGCCACTGAGTCAGACAACAAGAATGTTGTTTTCCCAAGACAACATTTACCCAGGGGTTGGCATGTAAGTGGCGCATTGGACCAATTATTTTTCCAAGCCTTTAGGAACATATATTAGGATTGATGTAAAATTAATATTTGCATTTACATATGTTCGGAGGGTGAACAAATAAATAAATAAGTTTAATAAATCTTTTGGAGCCACGATTTGCGCAATGGCTATGATCTGTACACAGGCTGACCACTTAACCTTTGGACAACCCCCTGCCCCACATAAAAATGATGTGAATATGACTTGATATGATCAATAAAACACTTAATGAGATGATGTAATTTTGGTCCACCCTTACAGAGCAGAGGGTGGGTGAAACACAGACAGGCCTCAGATCGGCATGCTGGGAGTCGGAGCTCAGACAGTCAAGACCTGAGCTCTCAGACACATCATTCGGGTGTGGTTCAGAGTCGCGTAGGAATTATGTACCATTATCGCAACAATAATTACACTTCATCCCTGTGCTCTCGTAAATACAGCCTGAGAATACAGATTTGAATCTTTATACTTCCCCACAAGTTCATGGTTCAACGACTCAGTTACTAACTTACAAACTAATGAATGAACAAAAAAATAAATGATAGGAACCAGCCAACTAACTAACTAAATAATAAGGTGCAATGATGTGTAAAATAAGGTTGAAATATTTGGGAGAGGGAACTTGCATTCCTGGTGCCTTGTATAATTCTGGTGCAGTATGCTATCCAACAACTGCTACTATTATAAATCCTCAGGGACAGGCCGCCATACATTATATCTATGCTCCATCCATAAGAAAACGAGAGGGAGGAATTGAGCAGTGACGATATAACTACCACCACAGTCTGCCTAGGGTTCGGTCCACAGTGGAGCCCTAAGAGGCAGACGTGTAAGTGAACAAACTCAGCCCACATTGTCCTGGGTGAATGCAGCCTCCTACCTCCTGGAGACACGTAGCACCACGAAGGGGGATGAATGAGCATTATTGAGTGCATCTTTTGTGTGCTATCCACAGAAAGTGCTATCTTAGATCAAGCTCTTGCTGGGAGCTTACTGTGGACGGGGGGAGCGAGACAGCCGAGTTGCCCTGACACCATAACCTAGAGCGCTGCGAGGGAGGAAGGGTTGATCGCCCCTCAGAGAGTCAGATGAGAGGGAAGGTGGGAGAATGTAAAGGATTTCATGACGTGCAGCATATACGATTATACAATACAACTTTATTTGTCAGTTTGGGCTGAAATTCTTTTTGCATCCCTGTTTTTATAAGCACCTTTTTTTCAATAATGTTATAATCAAGCATCAAGATAATAGTAATGAATAACGCTTAGAAATGGTTTACAGCTGACACCTGAATTTCCATCCAGGAATTAATAAAGGTTTATCTTATCGTAAATATCGACTTCGTGTTGCATAAGCTTTTGATTCCTTATTTGGCCCCTTGATTGACAACATGCTAGTTGTCAATCTAGGATGTTACGTATCACTTTGTCCACGTAGCCATGCTAGTATAACCGCAGTATGGCTCTTCTCATCCAGCGATGATGGGAAGCCACTTAGCATTGTTGCGAGGCAGCAGAGGTGAATGCTAATGGGAGACGTTTCTCCAAATAGCACGCACACACACACTCAAAGGATCAACTAATTGGTGGACTGGGTTCAGCGTTAGGGACGCTAGACCTCCTGTCGTCTCCTTTTAAGTGGGAATGCGTGTGGCTTGTCTGCTATTATTGGCCCAGTGAAGTGAAAGAGGGAGTTCTACCTGCACTGGTGACGAGAAACCAGCTCAAAAGGCCACACACACACACACACACACACACACACACACACACACACACACACACACACACACACACACACACACACACAGACAAAGAGAGTGAGAGTTGGAGGGAGATGTGTTATATAACTAACTCTGCCAGTGACTCATCATCCTCAACATGAGAAAGAGCGAGAGAGAAACAAAGACAGCGAGAGAGAGAGAAGCATAGAGAGCACCCATGCTTCCCAGCATGTCACTCAGTCACTTTCACCTTTTGTTTCTGATTTAGGTCTTTTGATATAGTTTTTTTCAAAGCATTCCACCTTGTTTTTTCTGTCATTCATGTTATCATATTCCCGGTCTTTTCCTTTTTACCCATCTGCCACATCCCACAACCCCTTTAGGATCTGATCCCAATCAAATAAATAAGTTTTGACACTTGGCAAGCAACTTTGTACATTACTGAACTTTGCAAAGGCAGTACCGTGAGAAATGTATTCTTATGTGGCTCGCTTGCTAGCCATTAAGCAAGGTTAAAAATACTTCATTCGGGCATGACGTTGTGAAATGTGAAATCAAAGGCTAATCGTTTTGCCACAACTTATCAAGGCTGAAGTAGTTTTTCTAAAGATTTGTCGTCTCTCCAACTGGTTACAGTAAAGACAGCCAAACAGACCACTTCACATATTTCCCATATCCTCTATTTATTCTTGCAATATAACTATTTAACTATCTTTGAAAAGATAACAACCGAGTAGAGAGAAGTGCATAGAAGTGGTTGTAAAACAGGCCCTAATTGCCCCCAATTATCAATGTTTGCAGCCTCAAATATTTGTTATTTTACGCCAGAAATTTCCAAACAACTTCTTTGTTTACGTGTTTGCAAGCCGATTAGAACATACCGAAAAATATGTTCTCAACATCTCCCTGCTATCCTGAATCGTCTTGTAAAAAGTGTGGGAGCAATTACAGGCCATCCCATGAGACCTTCCATGTCTTCCAATAAATTAATTAAAAAGATACACGTGTTCTCCCATACTACTAAGCCATCAGGTTGCTGGTGACCATGCTCCCCTCCCACCGCTCGAACCCCAGGCCTTCCCCTGATGCTTACATTCCATGGCTGCTTCCCCCTCACTCCCTCATTCCATCCTTACCCTCGGTCCACCCATCCCTTCCTGGCGTTGTCTTTGGTGTATCTTCAGTGAGTCAATTCGTGGCGACTGCATCGCCTCGGTTGACCATTTCCAAAGCCGAGTGTTTTTACTAAATTACTTCATTATCCAGTCTCCCTGTCCGCCTCACCTCACACAACAACAGTCTCTAACGACTCAAATAAAAAGGATTAGATATCACCCGGCAGGATGCAACAAAGAAAACCTGCTGCAATTTTATAATAACATCAAACTCAAAGAGGTTGTGAAAAGGGCAACAATAAATCACACCTTTCAAACGAAAAACACCCGACAGCCATGTTGGGTCTAGGCCCCTCCCCTCTGTGACTCACCTGGGCCAGGTGCCTGTGGGACGTGTCAGAGCGCCGCTTCACGTGCAGGGCGGTTCCCTTTGAAGACGGCACCACGGGCCCCTGGGTGTTGGGGCCGGCGGAAGCGGCGGTGGATTGGTGCGGCACAACGTCACCCTGATAGCCAATGAGGTTGCGGGTGCTGGTGGACTGCCGCCGGGTGCTCTGGTAAAGGGTGCCGCTGATGCTGGGCGGTTTCCCTCTGCTAGCCAGGGGCAGACCGATGACGTTCAGGGTCTTCGGTGCCGGCGCCTGGAGAGCCCCGAACTGGGCGGTCCTGTTGGGTGACGGGGGGTCTGCGCGTCCCTTGTTGTTGTTGTCGCCTGCGTTCCAGGTCCGATAGAGGAGTTCTGCCGTGTCACTCCCTTTCCGGCTCCTTCCTTCCAGCAGCTTGGCGGCCACCGAGTTCGGCTGGAATCAAATCACATTTTGAAATATCAATAATAAAGAACACATAAAAAACAAAAGCAGAAATCCTTCGGAAAAAAAGGAAAAGGGTTCCCACTTTGCGGTAATTCCCAGCCACTAAGTGGCAAGTCTCTCTTAACACCCTTACTTTTCTCTGACTCACCCCCTACTCCTACAACTTGTTGGCAGGAGAAACAAGCGGGAGAGATGAATACCAGCCAATGAGCGCAGCCGGCTGAACCGGTGGTGTTAGCAGAGGAGCGGCAGGCAGATGGAATTATAGTGCCGCACAGCCAGGCTTTCCAGCCAAAGCAGCCAGCCAGGGAGGCAGTCAGGCAGAGCAAGGTTAATGCCCCTCTACTCTCTACAGTGATGCGTTGGTATACCACCCAGGCAGAGGGAGCATTACTGTGTCTTTACGCTTGGGTGCACGGCACAAGCGGGAGAGTGAGTGTGAGAGAGAGAGAACAAGAAGGAGAGAGAGAGAGAGAGAGAGAGAGAGAGAGAGAGAGAGAGAGAGAGAGAGAGAGCGACAGAGAAAGACTGAAGAAGTTAAAGTCAATGGAGGAGGATGACGAAAGGGAAAAGTGCATAGGTCGGGGAAGATGAAGAGCAGTGCTGAGGGCGCTCGGAGAGAGGACACAGATGAGCAACAAGAAGTGGAGGGCTAGGTGAGCGGTAATGAGTGAGGGGAAAAACAGTAAGCTAACTGACGCACTGCAACGGTAATACAGCTGAGAGAGACAAAATTCTGGGAAGAAAATAAATTGAATATTAAAGACAATTTCAGAAAGAGGCACAAAAGTTAATTGAAAAGTTAAAAATTAAATGACAGAACTCAATAAGCAAGTTGAATAAACCTGACGTTGTCGTGCGAGTGGCAGACTAATGGAAGCCTTTACAGCACACAGAAAGATAAGCTCTTTCCCTCCGCAGTTTATACTTTAGGTGTGATATTTCCGGACTATTCAACGAATAACAAGAAAATTAACGTTGTGCCCACGAATGACCCTGGTTGAGCACTTCCTTTACTAGTGTCAACAGGATTATAGATCAGCTGGCTGTCATCCCAGAGAGGCCCAGGCAACGAGGAATGAAAGGGAGGGAAGAAAGCGAGATAAACTGAAACAAAGAGAGAGAGAGAAAGACAGAAAGAAATAGAGGAAGAAAGTAAGGACCGGAAGACAGAAAGGACAGAAAGAAATCACACAACAAACTCCCAAGCACTGAAACCACTTGCCTCTACAAACTGAAGAGGCAGAATTCCAACCTTGTCTCCTAGCCTAGCCTCGATCCAATGGTCATCCACTCTTCTGATAACGGTAAGAATGTCCGCCTGCAAATCACAATGTGACAAGAGAGAGATTGAGGGAGGGTCATTTACAGAGAAACGGACAAGGGAAAGGAATGACTCAGGGGCTAACCAGCAGACAGACGCAAGTTGCCGGGAACTGAGTATGCGAGATACTATAATATAAATAGAGAGGTTGACCGGCACTATTCCAAGACTCAACTAACATCCACTGCCGTTGTGTCAGTGGGACCCGGTCCTTGCTTTGACTAGACACGCTATAAAAACCCATTTAACCATCTGCCTTCACTTTGTTGTTGTTTTCTAGACAAGAGAGAAAAAAACAAAAATAACACGGTAATGGAGGGTCTCCAAGCACTGTGCCCCTTACGTAACTTCCTCCCTGTTCATGGGAAGTAAGAAGTGCTGCAGAGGCCCCAGCCCCAGCAGTGCCTCTGGCTCTACAAGTTTCTAGTGTTACTCAGAACCTTTCAGACTGCGGCCAGAACAAAAGACACAAAGCCACCGCCTTTATAGTCCAGTAGAACGATAGCGAACAGGATCCATCCATATGTTAACGCTATAATGACAATGTTACCATAATATACATGATGGTGATCTGCAAACTGCTCAGTGGGGAGGTTCAGTGATTAAAATAAAGCCAAACTCACTGAAACCTAGAAGAGATTTATTGGGAAACATGAATTTCAGTTCTAAAGGGATAAGAGAAGTGAACAGTGAGAAAGTGTGTTACTTCTCAGGATTTATTTCCCTGCAGGGGTTTAGGACCGTTTTTACTTGTCCATACATTGAACGCATTGACAAATATGGCCCTATGAAGCAATGGAGCCTATTGCAGTAATAAAGGGCTAGAACAAAAAAGCAATAATAATAAAAAAGAGATAGCATTGATACAGCGCATCTCCAACTTCATTGACCACTCAAAGTGCAATCCAATTCACACGCGCGCGCACACACACACACACACACACACAAACAAACATACAAACCGGCTTCAACCATGCAAAGAGAAAACAAGCAGCTCCTTTAAACAGTCACGGCTCGTTCTGTATGGAACGAGGAGAGCCCGAGAATAAAACTAGCATAACGCCTTCGGTTGCCAGACAACCTTGCCTGCCTCGTAAGCTCCTACTGCCTGCCTGCCACCCATACAAATGATCTCAACCCGGTCCAACCCTGCCTCTACCGGGTGACTCATCCAGGGTTTCAGGGTTTGAGGCGCCGGGACCAACCTTGGCAAAGCCCAGACAATACTTCCAGTCTTCCAGGTCCATCTCTCTGGGGTTGAAGTCCTGCAGGGCCCGGCAGAGGGCCGGCACTTCGGGCTTCCCGGCCGCGCCCTGCTTCTGGTGGACCACACCCGGGAGCCAGGCACCAGCAGGGGATGACCTCCCGCTGGTCGGAAGCCCCTCTCCGTAGTTCCGGTTCTCGTCCGACTTGGGTCTCATGGTGCCAGTGTAGGCGGGGTTGGGTGGCACCATCTCTCCCAAAGAGTCCTTTTGGTACAAAGCTCTTGTAGAAACCTGGGGAGTAGCAGAGGAGTTGTGTGTGTAGGGTTTTGTTTAGCTATCTCAGGACAAGCTTATAAGCTCAATTACAACAACGTTGTAAAAACACAGCTAGCTGCTTACGGATGGGGGTGAAGTGAATCGTAATGTTCTGCACTGGTAAGGTCAACAAGGTTCAGCGTGCCCTTTGGGGGGAACATTAAACTTATACCTTGACCTCATTCTGCAGTGATAAAGTGGAGTCAGGTAGTTCAGAAAAGGACATTTGTTAACAGAGTGGAGGGGTGTACGATAATAAGGCGAAATAGGACACATCAGAAACAGCACACTACTAAATAAGTGAATGCCAAGTCTCTCAAGAGCCCACACAACCCACACATCTAAAATATATTCTGTGACATTGAAAGATGTCATCTCGTGTCCAATAGTTTGTAAAATTATAATGTTTATATAATATAGCCCTATTATAAGATGACACATTTGCAAACAGTCAAGCCAATTACAAAGCCTCCAAAACATCAATTACAGGGTCTGCTAGGACACAATGGCAGTGCTACAAAACATTTTCTAGCAAAACATATGTTGGCTGATTATGATGGAGCATAATCATTATTTGTAGGTGGGCTGTGGGATGGTTATATACTTCCACATGAGTGCACAGCTGCATCACTGTTCTTTAGAAATAATGCATTCATACAAGTACTAGTGTTCTCTCGGTGAAAGACAGTTTCACTACCTACACTAAAGGTTTTACTAAAACACAAAAGTGACGGCTTGACACAGATACTCTACCAACATTATTAATAGTCTGTATTTGTTTACAAAGATCCCTCTCAGCAACATGACCCATTTCTGAGGACCAGTCAGGGTCAAGCTTCCAATGCATCGCTGCATGCATTCATTGTCCCCCTCACCTCTTTATGCCTCTGCTGCTCTTTGCTTCGGTTTTCGCCCGTCTCCTGCTGACTCTCCCTGACCCCTGGGTTCTCTCTGGACATGGGCTCCATATAGCGGGGAGAATGCCCGCTCCTGTCGGGCCCCATGTGGTCCGGGGGGCCTCCGACTAGCCGTACTAGCAGGAGGTGGGCAGGGAGGTCATCCACGGTCCGAGCCACGGTAGGGGTGAGGCACTCTGGACAGTACAACGGTGAGGAGGATGCTGCTCTCTTTTGGAGGCAGGCTTTACAAAAGGTGTGCTGGCAGGGTAGGATCTTAGCCGAAGCATCGAGCTGCTTGAAGCATAGAGGGCATTCCAGCAAGCCTAACAGAGCAAGCTCTTCCATCGAAAAGGCGGGTTTGGTGAGGGAATCAACTCTGAGACGGTTGCAAGACTGTAATCCACCATACTGTGGATAGGAAAATAGACAAAGATTCAAATTAAAGTGTTAAATTGTTAAACACATAAAAAACATAATGCTCAATAACACGAAAACGCTAAGCTTATGTAGCCTTGTTTACAGTATCACGTCAGACTGATAAGCCAGTGAGAGGAGTGGCACACTTTTAAACACTTTAAACACACACATGAGTAATAATGTGTTGATGATGATGATGTTGTTGATGACGATGATGATGATGATGATGATACATTAGGCTACAGTTGCGATAACAGCAATGAAATGAGCCGTAGTTCATCGGTCATATTGCATGCTTGTATACAAGGTTTACAATAACACCTGTGTGTTGCTCGCGGAGGCTACAGGTGTCACGTCAGCTCACCTGGCCACACAGGTGCCGTACGTAGTCTTTACAAGAAGTTTGGAGCAGATCACATATTCCTCTTCATTCGAAACCCGATCAGTTTAGGGAAAAACGATCAGGAATGCGGGCAGCAAAAAAAATCCAGAGCTTAAGTGCTATTCCATAAAGTCGGATTCAGAAATGCGCAACACTTTTCACCGGCGGGTTCTCTCGCTATGACGCAGATGACGTCTCACGCACGGGACGGAATACGGCGGTTCCACGGGATAGGCGACGGCTGGCGAGAGCACGGTCTGAGAGGGCTAACATCCAGGGTGAATGACGACGTTAGTACTTTAAATAAGGGCTCCGGGGCTCCGTACCGTGTCAACATAGCTCCCTCACAGCTGCACATGGGGGATAAGTTACAGTGTTACAGTTGCACTGTCACAATTTTCTTACTTCAGGCATTTGTGACGTCATGAATCCACGGTCGAAATCGGGATACGACATTTGTTCTGAACCCTAATACTGAACTGCATATAATGAGGCAATCTGAGATTATGCAGTGTAGAGCTGCTCATGGTTCAAAAAAAGTAACCATCCACTATTTGTTGCAACAAAAAAAAAATTGCCATCTCACTGTCCTTATTTTCTAAGTGCGCTCTGAGAATAGCCCTTTAATAATTTGTGATTTAAAAAGTCATCCGAGAGCTTTATCAAATGTTCATGTACTTTGGTCTCCCTCTGCTGGTGTGGATCAAGAAGTCGGCTCTGGTGAATATTTATAGTCTTTATTTAGAGGTGAGTAGGCTAAAACAAGTAGTTGTAGGCCTCCCTTTAGTACAAATCAAGATTAATTGTACTTGAAGTAGTAACCTTGTGGTATCAGTAGTAGTCTCGTATAGGTCTACTAATAACAATACAAATAAATAGACTTAGCCTTTATAAAAGCAAGTCTTGGTTAGTTTCTGAGTCAGAATCCTGTTTGCTATTTATTTATGTGGCACATAATTAATGTCTGTTCACTCATTTAATAAATTGGATATACATCCCCCACCATCTTCCAACCCCAAATTCCCCTTCTTACATCTGAAGAATGAATTATTCAGCCATACTGGCTATGTAGAGAAAGTTCAGGACATCCATTGAATTTTTTAAACAGATATTAATCTTTCATTTGGTCTTCCACGTCAGCATAACTTGGGGAATTCTTGAATATATGACTTTTACAGGATGGTGTGTAGAGGCCATGACTTATTCATGTGTTCATATCAATGTGGTCAGGCTACAACAGAACCTTTTCTTGTTTGTCGCTTGTAGCCCATGCGACAAACAAGATTATCCTTTGGCTCTGTGCATTTGGTGTATTTTGTCCGACATGTGATGTGATTAAAAATCCTGTTTCCTCGGAAAAACACTGAACCAAGCACTGCAGCAACAAACAAAAAAGGCAACACAAGTAACTGGCCTTGCCTTCATTGTTCGATTCAGCATTCCCCTATGGACCGACTGTGTGGGGAAGACGCTGTATGTGCACTACAAAGAGCCTATAGGGCTTGTACACCCAAATGCATCATGGGAATTTTTTGTTAGCGATACTCCGCCCTTTTGAGCATACTCAAGAGAGTTGTAGTACTATAAAATCTTAAATAGCCATAAATATACTGTAACCTACGCTAATTAAAACTTTGTTTGGCCACATCTTGCATAATAAACCTGTGGCACTTTCTCAGTGTTCTTTCATGATGATGCATCCTTTTCCAATGAAAGATTACCTAAAAAACACTACTGCACACTCCTTTGCTTCCAAAATTAAGGTGATCAATGGAAGTTATGTTGCGATGTCTAAGCCCTATGCAGACTGGGTTGTGCACATTATCGGCCACTGCTTCTGATTGAAAGCCAATGCAGAAATTACGACTAGCATGACCACTAAGCAGAGACAACCGGACACCTTAAAGGCCGCCTTTATGTCTGTAATGGGCTTCCAGGTTTGATGGCTCTGATAGTCTCTGGAAATGAAAGGAGGGGATATGTCCCCGCGGGAGAACTCTGAGCTCTGCGCTGTCTCTTAGAATATCTTTGCTTGTCGCAAGTTGCTGTTTGAGGAGGAGTGCCTTCCTCTCAGGCCGCCATGTTTTATTCAAAAGGGTAGAACGCTGTCTCGCTCTTATAGTGCAGCCAACTCATTGAGTGTGATTGTTTGCATAACTCTCTCTCTTCTATCCTTTCCTTGTAATCGGTCTTTGCAGGACCTCTTCACACATATCTAAACAATGTGCACGTGTAGGCCTATGTGTAAACCCTGATGTCAGAATCCATTAACCGTAAATCAAGGAGCTCTTCTTATTTCCTCACCGGCTTCTGATCAGAGCATCCAGCAAAACGACATGTGCAGTTATTTACAGTTTACAGTTTTAACTTGCGTAAACAGGGGTTT